>NC_142025.1:122568083-122615583 GCF_049901735.1 Notechis scutatus
GGGGTCCCTCCACCTCGGATGAAACCCGCTTCTTGCTATCCCAGGCATCCAGGGGTGGGGATTCTACCAGTTTGCACCTAGTCGCTAGAACCGGTTGTTAACCTCCTAAGCGGTTCGGAGAACCGGTTGGTAGAAGAAATTCCTGGGCTAATCCTGTAAGGAAGGCAGGAAGGAAACATTCTGGGGTCGCTTACAAGAAACTGCCTCTCCGTTAACTCTTATTACGTTCTCGGCAGGATTAGACTTCCTGTCTCAGGAATTTCTCTGGAGTTTTTTTCCCCCCTTCCTTTGCTGGTCCTTGGCTTGTGCGGAGTGGACCCTTCCCAGTTACCATGGCACTGGAAAAAAAGGGACTTACGACCCTTTTTTTCCCACCCTTACGACCGTTGCGGCATCCCCACCGTCACGAGAGGCCAGGCAATTGAGGAGGAGGATATAGAGGAGAGGGATATCGATGTGAGGGATATTGAGTTGGCAAACGCCCAGCCCATCCCACGACCCCGAGCCATGTCCTACCCGGTCCCACGGCCACCAAGCCACGCCGCCACCTCAGCCACGATGGAATCCCATCCCTGGGGGGGCGTGGCCCTCCGCTCCTTACCACCATCCGGGTAATCCCCGGGGGTCCTGTGTCTTCGGTCGGGGTGTTTCGGTTCGTCCGCCGCCAGGTGTCCTTCACCGACTCGCTCCATCCGCAGAAGGGGTCCGTGTTGTTGTTGAAATCGCAGCTGGCGAGAAGATCTGCGGGAGAACGGAAAGTAGCCGGGGAGAGTCAGCTGGGATCGGCAGCTTCCCTTCTCCCCCCACCCCCCTTGGCTGTTCTCCCCCTCCCCACATCACAGAGTTGTGGTTAGCTTACTCTCACAGCGAGAAACGGCCACGTTGTCCACCGCCAAGCCGGGTTTCCCTCCATACACACCTTCAAAGACAAACTAGAAGTAGAGAAGGGTGAGTGACTACGAGTTGTGAAGGAGGCCCACTCCACTGCGGCGTGTAGCATTGCAGGCGACCGTCGAGCCGTTATTTTAATTCCCCCCCCTCTCTCTCTTCCAAACGGTCCTTCGGGGTAAATGTCGCCCCACCACTCAACTGTCCCTGAGGTGGGGATTCTACCGGTTCGCACCTATTCGCTAGGACCGGTTGTTAACCATCCAAGCGGTTCGGAGAACCGGTTTGGTTAGAAAAACAAAAATGACAGGGCTAATCCTGTAAGGAAGGCAGGAAGGAAACATTCTGGGGTTGCTTACAGAAACTGCCTCTCCGTGAACCCTGATTCCGTTCTTGGCAGGACTAGACTTCCTGTCTCAGGAACTTCTCCGGAGTTTTTTTTTTCCCTCCTCCTTTGCTGGTCCTTGTGTGGAGTGGACCCTTTCAAGTTACAACGGCACGGAAAAAAAGGGACTTACGACCCTTTTTTTCACACTTACGACGGTTGCGGCGTCCCCACAGTCGCGAGAGGCCCCGGGCGAGGAGATGCGTGCCTCGATGGGAGGGATATTAAGTTGGCCACGCCCAGCCAATGACATGACCATCAAGCCACGCCCAGCCAGCAACCGGGCAGAGAACCAGTGGCTAAAATTTTGGAAGCCCATCCCTGGGTTAGACTAGAAGACCTCCAAGGTTCCTTTCAGCGCGATTCTGATTGATTGATCGATCGATTGATCCAGCAGGGGTTAGACTAGTCCAGGGGTCGCCCAACTTTTGGACCTCAGAGACCCCCCCCCAAACTCATCATTTCAAATCCCAGGGATCGCTCATCGGTTCTCTGTGGGTGAGGCCCAATTTGTGGGTGTGGCTTGGTGGTCATGTGACTGGCTGGGCATGGCTTGTATGTTAAATATTATAAATATTGAATTTTTTATATATTAAAAAAGAGCAACTTTCGCCCCAAAATCAGGCCAAGCAGGCAGGCAGATGGAGTTGCTCGCAGAATCATTCAGTGATCTATCTCTCTGCCATCGGCTACCCGAGTCGGTCACATACAATTTGCTAGCAAGCAAACTCGCAAAATTAACTCACAAACACACCGTGTGTGTCAATATTGAATTTTTTATATATTAAAAAAGAGCAACTTTCGCCCCAAAATCAGGCCAAGCAGGCAGGCAGATGGAGTCGCTCACAGAATCATTCAGAGATCTATCCTTCTGCCATCGGCTACCTGAGTCGGTCACATAAAATTTGCTAGCAAGCAAACTCGCAAAATTAACTCACAAACACACCGTGTGTGTCAATATTGAATTTTTATATATAAAAAGAGCAATTTTGACGCAAAATCAGGCCAAGCAGACAGGCAGATGGAGTTGCTCGCAGAATCATTCAGTGATCTATCCATCTGCCATCAGCTACCCGAGTCGGTCACATAAAATTTGCTAGCAAGCAAACTCGCAAAATTAACTCACAAACACACCGTGTGTGTCAATATTGAATTTTTTATATATTAAAAAAGAGCAACTTTCGCCCCAAAATCAGGCCAAGCAGGCAGGCAGATGGAGTCGCTCACAGAATCATTCAGAGATCTATCCTTCTGCCATCGGCTACCTGAGTCGGTCACATAAAATTTGCTAGCAAGCAAACTCGCAAAATTAACTCACAAACACACCGTGTGTGTCAATATTGAATTTTTTTATATATAAAAAAGAGCAATTTTGACGCAAAATCAGGCCAAGCAGACAGGCAGATGGAATTGCTCGCAGAATCATTCAGTGATCTATCCATCTGCCATCAGCTACCCGAGTCGGTCACATAAAATTTGCTAGCAAGCAAACTCGCAAAATTAACTCACAAACACACCATGTGTGTCAATATTGATTTTTTTACATATAAAAAAGAGCAATTTTGACGCAAAATCAGGCCAAGCAGGCAGGCAGGTGGAATTGCTCACAGAATCATTCAGTGATCTATCCATCTGCCATCGGCTACCTGAGTCTGTCACATAAAATTTGCTAGCAAGCAAACTCACAAAATTAACTCACAACACGCCATGTGTGTCAATATTGATTTTTTTACATATAAAAAAGAGCAATTTTGACGCTAAAATCAGGCCAAACAGGCAGGCAGATGGAGTTGCTCACAGAATCATTCAGTGATCTATCCATCTGCCATCAGCTACCCAGTCGGTCACATAAAATTTGCTAGCAAGCAAACTCGCAAAATTAACTCACAAACACACCATGTGTGTCAATATTGAATTTTTTTATATATAAAAAAGAGCAATTTTGACGCAAAATCAGGCCAAGCAGGCAGGCAAGTGGAGTTGCTCACAGATTCATTCAGTGATCTATCTCTCTGCCATCGGCTACCCGAGTCGGTCACATACAATTTGCTAGCAAGCAAACTCGCAAAATTAACTCACAAACACACCATGTGTGTCAATATTGAATTTTTTATATATAAAAAGAGCAACTTTTGACGCAAAATCAGGCCAAGCAGGCAGGCAGGTGGAGTTGCTCACAGAATCATTCAGTGATCTATCTCTCTGCCATCGGCTACCCGAGTCTTGTCACATAAAATTTCCTTGCGGTGAGTCTGCATGGAATAATAGCACCTTCAGGGAGTGGGCTGCGGCCTTCAGAGATTGTTGGGGGGGGGCTGGCAGCCGCGATGAGGAGGTTCCCGAGGAGCCTGTGCCAAGTGCGCGCGTGTCGCGCGCAGGGTCGCTCGCGGGAAAGAGCGGTTACAACACCACGGGCGACTCGGGAGGACGGTTGCAAGGGAAGGGCCCCTTCCTTCGAGGAGATCAAAGCCAGCTGGGAAGCGGACGTTCTTTGCAGGAAGCAAAGACGTTTCGAAACTCAGCCGCGCGGACATTCTAGTATCTTAAGTTGGTCTTTGAAGACTCTTGTGGTGTAAAAGACAAGCTTCATCGTGACGGGTACCTCTTCTGCGCCTTCTACTCCCACGCGGCCACTTCATTCAACACCACAAACCCTTCCGGGCGTCACCTCCCCTCCGGCCACCTTACCTGGACGTCCTTCCTCCCAGTATAAAGAGTGAATCCTGCCCTCCAACTGGGACCGTGTTCCCCTTGGAGGGTCAGCAACGGGGCGCCCAGCTCTGCCCCTGTTAACAGCAAACACAAAGGAGGAAATGACGTTTACTCCAGGGTTCATCTGCTGGGGTGGGTCTTTTTTGGGGGGGGGGACCGCCGGGAAGGGGATGAGAAGGGTCAAACAAATGGTGACTTCGAATCTCAACCAATAAATGCTCTGTCCTACATATTGGCCAAAAAAAATAAATAAATCAGAAAATAAAATACAGGCTGAGTAGTCAAGACCTTGTGGAGGATCCAAACTCCGTCAAGGACCTTGGAGTAACTCATCTCAAATGATCTAAGGTCTAGAGGCCACTGTAACTACAGAGTCAAAAAGGCGTTAAGAGTTGTTAACCTCATCCTACGTAGCTTTTTCTCTGGTAATATCACACTACTAACTAGAGCAATACAAAACATTTGCCAGACCAATACTCAAATGCAGCTCGTCGGTCTGGAACCCGCATTACGTATCTTGATATTAACACAGTGGAGAAAAGTCCAGAAATATTTCACGAGAAGAGATCTCCACTCCTCTACTCGTTGTAGAAGACCTTACACCACCAGACTTGAAATTCTAGACCTAGAAAACCTTGAATTATGCCGTCTTCGGTCCGATCTAAGTATAGTACATAAAATCATACATTGCAATGACTTACCTGTCAATGAATACTTCAGCTTCAATCATAACAACACAAGAGCACGCAATAGATACAAAGTCAAACTCAAACCCAAACTGCACCAAATTTGACGGCAGGAAATATGACTCCGGCAACAACAGAGCGGTCAATGTCTGGAATCCTCTACCTGACTCGGTGGTTTCCTCCCCAAACCCCAAAAACTTTAACCTTAGACTGTCTACTATGGACCTCACCCCTTTCGTAAGAGTTTGTAGGGGGCGTGCATAAGTGCACCAATGTGCCTACCTGTCCTATTGTTTCTTTTATATTTTATTGTTCTTATATGTATCCATTTCATGTATTCATAACCATGTTTATACTTATACCGTCCCTGTCCTATTGTTTCTTTTATTTATTTTTCTTATATGTATCCTCTATGTACCTTATATATATTTCTTCAATGTATTCCATGTATTCAGAACTATGTTTATACTTATACCGTCCCTGTCCTATTGTTTCTTTTTATTTTTATTTTTATATGTATCCTCTATGTACCTTATATATATTTCATAGATGTATTTCATGTATTCATATCCATGTTTATACTTATACCGTCCTTGTCCTATTGTTTCTTTTATTTATTTTTCTTATATGTATCCTCTATGTATCTTATATATATTTCTTCAATGTATTTCATGTATTCATAACTATGTTTATACTGATACCGTCCCTGTCCTATTGTTTCTTTTTATTTTTATTTTTTATATGTATCCTCTATGTATCTTATATATATTTCTTCAATGTATTTCATGTATTCATAACCATGTTTATACTGATACCGTCCCTGTCCTATTGTTTCTTTTATTTTTATTTTTTATATGTATCCTCTATGTATCTTATATATATTTCTTCAATGTATTTCATGTATTCATAACCATGTTTATACTTATACCGTCCCTGTCCTATTGTTTCTTTTATTTTTATTTTTCTTATATGTATCCTCTATGTATCTTATATATATTTTTAAAATGCATTTCATGTATTCAGAACTATGTTTATACTTATACCGTCCCTGTCCTATTGTTTCTTTTATTTATTTTTCTTATATGTATCCTATATGTATCTTATATATATTTTTAAAATGCATTTCATGTATTCAGAACTATGTTTATACTTATACCGTCCCTGTCCTATTGTTTCTTTTATTTATTTTTGTTATATGTATCCTCTATGTATCTTATATATATTTCTTAGATGTATTTCATGTGTTCATAACCATGTTTATACTTATAACGTCCCTGTCCTATTATTTCTTTTATTTTTCTTATATATATCCATGTATTCATAACTATGTTTATACTTATAACGTCCCTGTCCTATTATTTCTTTTATTTTTCTTATATATATCCATGTATTCATAACTATGTTTATACTTATAACGTCCCTGTCCTATTATTTCTTTTTATTTTTCTTATATGTATCCATGTATTCATAACTATGTTTATACTTATAACGTCCCTGTCCTATTATTTCTTTTATTTTTCTTATATATATCCATGTATTCATTACTATGTTTATACTTATAACGTCCCTGTCCTATTATTTCTTTTATTTTTCTTATATATATCCATGTATTCATAACTATGTTTATACTTATACCGTCCCTGTCCTATTATTTCTTTTTATTTTTCTTATATGCATCCATGTATTCAGAACTATGTTTATACTTATACCGTCCCTGTCCTATTGTTTCTTTTTATTTTTCTTATATGTATCCATGTATTCATAACCATGTTTATACTTATACCGTCCCCGTCCTATTGTTTCTTTTTATTTTTCTTATATGCATCCATGTGTTCATAACCATGTTTATCCTGTAAGCAATTGCCTTGTAAGCAATCGACAAAAATAAACAAATAAATACAAATTAAAAAAAATAAAAAGAGCGCTTCCTCCCCTCCGCCCCCGTTCCGAAGGCCCCGGAACTTGCCTGGGGGAGCCGCGTAGATCTTCAGCGCCGTGTCGTTGGAGACGCCGTGGAGAGTGTAGAAGAACAAGAGGCTAAGGCACCCCCCCGAACTGAAGGTGGGGCTCTTCAGAAAGCCGCTCCCCGGAGTTGCCCCATCGAAAGAGTCCAGCAACATGAAGGAGCCAACTACAACGAGAGTCGAAAAGATCTGAATTGGGCTTCGGGACAAAAGAGCTTGTGTGTGTGTGTGTGTGTGTGTGTGCGTTGTGGTTCTCCGGCAACAGGTGTGGACGGCCGAGGTTCTCGGAGAGACGAGGGGAGCCCCGCGCGTGATGGAGGGACGGGGCCCAGAACTATCGGAGTGCGGGGCGCTGCCGTCGGAGCTTGTGGAGGCCGGCAGCAATGAGGAGGACGCCCCCCGAGGAGCCTGTGCCCGTTAGAGCTGCTGGAAGGAAAGAGCAGCTGCGGCAGCCACAGGCGACCCGGGAGTAAGGCTGCAAAGGCATGGCCCTTTCCTTAAGGGATAAAAGTCAGCCTGAGAGACCGGAGTTCTTTGCAGGGAGCAACGAAGTTTTTGCCCTTCAAGCCTCGCGGAAGACTCGGGAGTTTTATTCCCGTAAGGGATAAAAGCCAGCCTGAGAGACCGGAGTTCTTTGCAGGAAGCAAAGACAAGTTCTTGCCCTTCAACCCTTGCGGAAGACTTACGAGTTTTATTCCCGTAAGGGATAAAAGCCAGCCTGAGAGACCGGAGTTCTTTGCAGGAAGCAACGAAGTTCTATGCCCTTCAAGCCTTGTGGAAGACTCGGGAGTTTTATTCCATAAGGGATAAAAGCCAGCCTGAGAGACCGGAGTTCTTTGCAGGAAGCAAAGACGTTCTATGCCCTTCAAGCCTTGTGGAAGACTCGGGAGTTTTATCCCGTGAGGGATAAAAGCCAGCCTGAGAGACCGGAGTTCTTTGCAGGAAGCAACCTTATGGGATCAAACTCCCGAGTCTTCCACAAGGCTTGAAGGGCATAGAACGTCTTTGCTTCCTGCAAAGAACTCCGGTCTCTCAGGCTGACTTTATCCCTTATGGGATAAAACTCCGAGTCTTCCACAAGGCTTGAAGGGCAAGAATTTTCTTTGCTTCCTGCAAAGAACTCCGGTCTCTCAGGCTGGCTTTTATCCCTTACGGGATAAAACTCCCAAGTCTTCCACAAGGCTTGAAGGGCAGGGACTTCCTTGCTTCCTGCAAAAACCCCGGTCTCTCAGGCTGACTTTTATCCCTTATGGGATAAAACTCCCGAGTCTTCCACAAGGCTTGAAGGGCATAGAACGTCTTTGCTTCCTGCAAAGAACTCCGGTCTCTCAGGCTGGCATTTATCCCTTAACGGAGGGGCCATTACTTTGCAGCCTCACTCCCGAGTCGTCCATGCTCCTTGCAGCTGTTCTTTCCTTCGAGCAGCCCGCCTGGGCACGGGCTCCTTGGGGGCGTCATCCTCATTGCTGCCGGCCACCACAAGCTCCGGAGGCAGCACCCCACTCTCCGATAGTTCTGGCCCCGTCCCTCCATCACACGCGGGGCCCCTCGTCTCTCCGAGACCTCGGCCGTCGGCGCCCTGCTGCCGGCGAACCACAGCAACAATCCCACCGCAGAATTCCACCCCAAAGAAACCGCCGCTTGCGGTTTAGTGGAAAGCACCTTAGCACTAACCCCGCTCCAACCGGTAGTACGGTCTTGCCCGGCACATCCTACTCACATCCAGGCCTGGAGAAGTCATCCGACGGTCCCACGCCAGGCATGTCTGTGGGGCCAACCCACTGACTCCACATGACATCTCCCTCTGCCGGGTTGCTCCATCCGCAGAGGTCATCGGGGGTATCGAAGTCGCATTTGGTCTTACAAGCTGTAGGAGCGGGATGGGGGCGGGGGAGAAAAGAATGAGACCCCTTGTACAGCAAAACCCTCCTTCTCCAGGGCGGTGTTCCTCAACCTTTAAGAGGGGTGGAGTTCACCTCCCAGAATCCCCCTGGCCAGAATTCTACCGCTTTAGAGTGAAAAGATGGCAGAGGAAGGGATTGCAAGAGAGTAAGCAGGCCGCAAGTGGTATATATATATATATATTAGTGGTCGCCAACTGGTGGGACAAGTTTCGCAAAGACTCATTTCTGGTGGAGTTTGGGGGGGGAGACAAAAAAAAAGACTTCTGCAGCGTCTGCTGCTTTCCTTGCAAGCAGCCAAAAGTCTCTCCTCTCCTCTCTCTCTCTGTCTGTCTGTCTCTCTCTCTCTCTCTTTATCTCTCTCTCTGTGTCTCTCTCTTTCTCTCTCTTTTTTCTCTCTCTTTCTCTTTCTCTCTCTTTCTCTCTCTCTCTCTTTCTCTCTCTCTCTTTCTTTCTCTCTCTCTCTCTCTCTCCCTGAGAACGGAGCTGGAGATGGTATCCTGCGACCCCAAATAAAGAACGCTCGATCGGTAGGAAAAAAAAACGGGGTGGGGGGATTTTCCCGCAGACTTTTTGGGGGCGGGGCGGGAGGGTGTGTGATTTCCTCAGGGTCTCCGCTCTGCGGGATTCAAAGCGATGAGTTTGGGGGTCCCTTGAGGTCCAAAAGGTTGGCGACCCCGACCCATATATATATATATATATATATATATATATATATATATATATATATATATATATATATATATATATATATATATATATATATCTCCAGAGGTGGGATTCAAATAATTTCACAACCAATTCTCTGCCCTAAGGACCGGCTGGATGGCCGTGGGGTGTGGGGGGTCCCATTTTGGAGCTAGTGGGCCTCCCTGTTTGGGGAGCCAAAACGGGGTGCTTGAAGGGGTGGGCTGGGGAGAGGAGGGGGCCCAGCCCGCCATTGAACAACCGGTTCGGCCGAAGGGGGTGCGAACCGGTTTGAAAGCCACCGCCGCGCATATCCCAAAAGGGATGCCTTAGCGCCAGAAGGATGCTGGGAGTTTGAAGTCGGGCCCGTCTTAAAAGGACGCCAATTTTCGGGGAAACAGGAAGCGACAAAGGGGGCGTGGTGGAAGATGGCTTACGTGAACAAGGCCCCATCTGAAGGAAGATGGAGTCCAGAGCCACCGCAATGTCTCCTGTGCTGACCTCCTTGCCTCTGAAAACAACCTGGACAGACAGACAGATCAGGATTTAGTTCCCGCTCACCAAATAGGGCAGTTACACTCACCCCCCGAGGGTTAAACCACGATCGTTGGCTCTCCGGAGGTTGCGGAGGAGTCTGGGGAAGGGCGGAGGAGGACCCAGACCCATCCCTTCTTCCATCCTAGGGCGCGCAGGGGAGGAGAGGAGAAAGGAGAAACGTGAAGGGCGCGGTCTACGGGGAGAAAAGGGCCTCGATCCCCTTTCACGGGCTGCAGCTGTGACAACGGAATAAGAGGACGGACGTGCGTACGGGCGAGCGCTGGAAACAAAGCGTGGAAATATCTCTAATTTATGGCTCCTCTCTGAGTTTGGCCTCCTTCCCGGCGTGTGTTGTGTTACCTGTGGACGTCCTCCCGCCCTTATCTTGCCTGCTTTGTGTTGCTTATTTTACTCTTTATCATTTTTACTTTAAACGGCATTTCCTCCTTCTTGTAACTGTTTGTGGGGGAGTTTTTTTTTGTCTCCAGTCAAGGATATTTGGAGCTTGGAAGCAAAGTATAAGAATAAAAGGGGCGCCCCCTGTTTTTTGTGTGTGTGTGTGTGACTGTGTTTATTTTGTATCCCACCCTGGGTCGTCACACCAACTGTGAGATCTAGCCAAGATCGGCTGGACTAGAACAGTGATCCCCAACCTTTTTTATGCCGCGGCCCGGTACCGGCATCAGCTGGGCGCCGCCATCTTTTTTTGATGAAAAAGTGCGTCCGGTGAGCTTTCTACCCGGAAAAGCTCACCGGAACCGCTGGCGCCGCCATCTTTTTGATGAAAGCGTGCTTCCGGTGAGCTTTCTACCGGAAAAGCTCACCGGAAGCGCTGGCGCCACCATCTTTTTGATGAAAAAGTGCTTCCGGTGAGCTTTCTTCCGGAAAAGCTCACCGGAAGCGCTGGCGCCGCCATCTTTTTTGATGAAAAAGTGCTTCCGGTGAGCTTTCTACCCGGAAAAGCTCACGGGCGCTGGCGCCGCCATCTTTTTGATGAAAAAGTGCTTCCGGTGAGCTTTCTACCGGAAAAGCTCACGGAAGCACTTTTTCATCAAAAGATGGCGGCGCCCAGCAACCAGTGGCCCGGTAGGACTTGTTCCGCGGACTGGTACCGGTCCGCGGACCGGTGGTTGGGGACCCCTGGATTAGAAGACCTTCCAAAGTCCCTTCCAAAATCTGACTTACTTACCAGATCGAAGAGTTGGAAGGACGTTGTCGGTCGGTGGAGGCTAACCTTTTGGAGCTCCTGTGCCAAAAATGGGGCGTGCGTTGAACGCTTGGGCTCGTGTGCCGGCACCCAGAAGGCGATGCACGTGCCCCCCACCCCCTATACATTCACGCGCAATTCCCCACCTACCGCCCCCTTACCTGCACGGCACCTCACAGCGGATTTTTGGCTGGTTTGAGGCCTTTTTCAGCCTCCGAAAGGCTTCTGCAGGCTTCTGCGGGCTTTGCAGGCTGAAAACTAGGCCCGTTTCGCCACTTCCGGTATTTCCGGAAAAACAGGAAGTGACGAAACGGGCCTCGTTTCAGCCTGCAAAGCCCGCAGAAGCCTGGGGGCCGAAAAAGGCCTCAAACCGGCCGGAAATCAACTGTGAGGCACACGCGTGTGCAGTGAGGTAAGTTTGCCTGCAGCTCGCGTGTCGGCACCCATGGCCGTGCGCGCCGCCCGCGGCACGGGTGCCATAGGTCCGCCAACAGCGTTGCAGGTCATCTAGTCCAACCCTTGGCGCAAGTAGGATCCGCTCTGCCGTTGTTGTGCTATATATTTGGGCTCGGAGGGTCGCTTCCCCTCCTGCGTACTCGCCGCGATTTACGTCGCCTTGTTTTTAAAGGCTAGTTTCGTGTTTGATTTTCACCGTTTTTAATGGTACCCCGCCGGGAGAATGGCTCGATGAAACGAGATAACACACCAGTATGAAGTAAAAGGAAGCGAAATATCGAATCAAATCAAACGTTGAAACGTCAAATCCAATCCAATCGAAGAACGCGATGTCAAAAGAAAAGAATCAGATGCCGAATAAAATAAAATGCTTGACGACCGTCACGATTCATGACTGCAATTGCCAGGGTTCCGGCGATCGCCCGAATTAAACCGTGAGGCTCGGGCCAAGCTTTGAAAGATTTATTAGGAGCAACAGGTCAGCGTGGACCTCAACGAACCCAACTCTGGCATACGTCATGCACGTGTCATAAATCGGATACTCCAACTGAGCCCCTTCACGGGCTGGGTGACCCTGTTTCCCTCCCCACCCTCCCTGCTGGGTGTGTCATAAATCAGATCCTCCAACGGAGGATTTTCGGGCGGCAGAAGATCCGGTAGCCTAGGCTACAGTCTTTGGTAAGATAAGTGTTGGAATGTACTTTCTGGTTTTAAAACCAGAAGTACGTTCCAACACCTATCTTACAAAAGATTGTTGTCAACAATCACATTCTCCAACGAAGGATTTTCGGGGGGTAGAAGATCCGGTCGCCTAGGCTACAGTCTTTGGTAAGATAAGTGTTGGAATGTACTTCTGGTTTTAAAACCAGAAGTACGTTCCAACACCTATCTTACAAAAGATTGTTGTCAACAATCACATTCTCCAACGGAGGATTTTCGGGGGTAGAAGATCCGGTAGCCTAGGCTACAGCCTTTGGTAAGATAAGTGTTGGAATGTACTTCTGGTTTTAAAACCAGAAGTGCGTTCAACACCTATCTTACTGAAAGATTGTTGTCAACAATCACATTCTCCAACGGAGGATTTTCGGGGGTAGAAGATCCGGTAGCCTAGGCTACTGTCTTTGGTAAGATAAGTGTTGGAATGTACTTTCTGGTTTTAAAACCAGAAGTACGTTCCAACACCTATCTTACTGAAAGATTGTTGTCAACAATCACATTCTCCAACGGAGGATTTTCGGGAGCAGAAGATCCGGTCGCCTAGGCTACAGTCTTTTGTAAGATAAGTGTTGGAATGTACAAACCAGAAGTACATTCCAACACCTATCTTACAAAAGGTTGTAGCCTAGGCTACCGGATCTTCCGCCGCCGAAAATCGAATTTCCCACAAACACACACACACCCCTTGTTTGTGGCACCTCGAAAACAGGCACAGGAACGCTTTACGAGTCGACAGCTCGGTTACGGTCATAGGTTGAGGACTCCTTGCCCCGCCCCTCCCCCCCACCGCCACTTGCCTTGAAGGGTCGCGGAGTCCGGGCAGGAACGGTGATGGCCCCGCTCAGCCAGGAGGTGCTCTGTGCTCCTTCCCGGCTCCACAAGGAGGTGACGTTGCCCGAAGCGTCCCGGATCTCGACCCTCAGCTGGCTCTCGCGGCTGACGCTGTACAGGTAATAGAGGAATCGCACGCAGATCTCCGCCCCGGCCAGGTACACCTCGGGGCTTTCTAGTTGTGCGAACCCGCCTGGAGCTGGATGGATGTAATTGTCTCCTGGAAAGAGAGGAGCCACGGGCCTTTTAGGGCAGGGGGGTCCCCAACCTTTCGGACCTCCGGGACCGCCCGACTCATCGTTTTAAATCCCACTAACCGGTTCTTTTGGGCGTGGCCCAATTTTTTGGGTGTGGCTCGGTGGTCATGTGACGGGCTGGGCATGGCTTGTATGTCAATATTATAAATATGGATAGAAATATTGAATTTTTTATTTAAAAAAACGAGGCAAAGCAGGCAGGCAGATGGAGTCGCTCACAGAACCATTCAGAGATCTATCTATCTGCCATCGGCTACCTGAGTCGGTCACATAAAATGTGCTTGCAAGCCAACTCACAACATTATCTCACAACACACCATGGGTGTAAATATTGATATATATATTTATTTAAAAAAGAGTAACTTTCCCCCAAAAGCAGGCAGGCAGATGGAGTTGCTCACAGAACCATTCAGAGATCTATCTATCCGCCATCGGCTACCCGAGTCTGTCACATACAATTTGCTTGCCGTGAGTCTGCACGGAATAATAGAAGCTTCCATCCTAAGGGAGGTTCAGCTCTGCTTAAAAGCACAGCTGAAGATCTAAAGACTACCTAGAAAGAATCATTCCGTGATCTATCTATCCGCCATCGGCTACCCGAGTCTGTCACATACAATTTGCTTGCCGTGAGTCTGCACGGAATAATAGAAGCTTCCATCCTAAGGGAGGTTCGGCTCTGCTTAAAAGCAGAGCCGAAGATCTAAAGACTACCTAGAAAGAATCATTCAGTGATCTATCTATCTGCCATCGGCTACCCGAGTCTGTCACATAAAATTTGCTTGCCGTGAGTCTGCACGGAATAATACCGCCTTCAGTCCTAAGGGAGGTTCGGCTCGGCTCAAAAGCAGAGCCCGAAGATCTAAAGACGAGCTAGAAAGCAAAAGAAATCCAACCGTTTTCCTGCTTCCGAGCTCATTCTAAATCTCCCGGCGCAGCAGGAACGGAGGATGGTCGGAAAAATGAAAAATAGAAATTTAGCGGGCAAGGTTTGCCGGGTTAAAGGAGGGAGTGGGCGGGGAGGGTTCCCGCGAGCCATGCGGGCGGTGCAGCCTTGTGTTTCCGCGCAACCTGGGATTAATTGCTTTTGGGGGGGGTGAGATTTCTCAGCGGCCCACCAAAATTTTCTCACGCACCGCCGGTGGGCCGTGGCCCGCCGGTTGCCGACCGCTGTTTTCGGGGCCCGGGGAGCAGAGGGGCCAGGCGGACAGGGGGCCATGCTACGCCAGCTGCACCCCGAAGGGTGGGTCTTGGCTTGCTGACTTGGGAGCTCTCGCCCAGGAGGGAGGGGTGTCCTCCCTATCTGGTTGCTCCCGGTGGCGGGGAAGCTCGGCCGGGAGAGGGAAGGGCCCCAGGCCAAGGGGGGAGCAGGGAGACATCCTGGCATGGCGGCTGCCACCCCCGAGGGCCGCCTGTCTGTCTCGGGGTCCTCTCGAGGGGGGGGTCAGGGCTGAGAAGGGCTCAACGGAGCTTCCCCGGAAAAGACCGGAGCCACCGCGAAATTCTTACTCCGCGCGATGTCTCCTTCGGGCGGTCCGGGGCTCCCGCCGGGTTTCTGCCCAGCGCTGCGATCCACAGGCTGCCGTGGCTCTCGGTGGGCTGGGTCCAGTCGCAGAAGGGACGGTCGTCATTGTCGAAGTCGCAGGAGTCTAAGGGGAAGCAAAGGGTCAGACGCCCGTCCAGCCAACCATGCGCGGCCCCCGCCCTCCCGAGGTGCAAAGAGACGCTGGGTTTGCCAGCGCCTGGCTTGGCACCGCATGGCCCCTCCCTGCTTTGGGAGGAAGGAAGGAAGGAAAGGAAGGAAGGAAGGAAGGAAGGAAGGAAGGAAGGAAGGAAGGAAGGAAGGAAGGAAGGAAGGAGAAGGAAGAAAGGAGAGAAAAGGAAGGAAGGGATGGAAAGAGAGAAGGAAGGAAGGAAAAGGAAGAAAAGAAGGGAGGGATGGGAAGAAAGGGAGGGAGAAGGAAGGAAGGAAAGAAAGAAGGAAGGAAGGAAAAGGAAGGAAAAGGAAGAAAGGAGAGAAAAGGAAGGAAGGGATGGAAAGAGAGAAGGAAGGAAGGAAAATGAAGAAAAAGAAGGAAGGGATGGGAAGAAAGGGAGAGAGAAGGAAGGAAAGAAGGAAGGAAGGAAAAGCAAGGAAGGAAAAGGAAGAAAAGAAGGAAGGGATGGGAAGAAAGGGAGAGGGAAGGAAGGAAGGAAGGAAAGAAGGAAGGAAGGAAGGAAAAGGAAGAAAGGAGAGAGAAGGAAGGAAAGAAGGAAGGAAGGAAAAGGAAGGAGAGAAAAGGAAGGAAGAGATGGAAAGAAAAGGAGAGAGGAAGGAAGGAGAAAAAAGGAAGGGATGGAAAGAAAGGGAAAGGGAAGGAAGGAGAGAAAAGGAAGGGATGGAAAGAAAAGGAAGGAAAAGGAAAGAAAAGGAAGGGATGGAAAGAAAAGGAAGGAAGGAAGGAAAGAAAAGGGCTGGAAAGAAAGGGGGAGAGAAGGGAGGAAGGAGAGAAAAGGAAGGAAGGGATGGAAAGAAATGGAGAGGGAAGGAAGGAAGGAAGGAAAGAAGGAAGGAAGAAAAAGGAAGGAAGGGTTGGAAAGAGAGAGAAGGAAGGAAGGAAAAGGAAGGAAGGAAGGAAAATGGAGAAAGAGAAGGAAGGAAGGAAGGAAGGAAAGAAGGAAGGAAGGAAAAGGAAGGAAAAGGAAGAAAGGAGAGAGAAGGAAGGAAAGAAGGAAAGAAGGAAGGAAGGAAAAGGAAGGAGAGAAAAGGAAGGAAGAGATGGAAAGAAAGGGAGAGAGGAAGGAAGGAGAAAAAAGGAAGGGATGGAAAGAAAGGGAGAGGGAAGGAAGGAGAGAAAGGAAGGGATGGAAAGAAAAGGAAGGAAAAGGAAAGAAAAGGAAGGGATGGAAAGAAAAGGAAGGAAGGAAGGAAAGAAAGGGATGGAAAGAAAGGGAGAGAGAAGGGAGGAAGGAGAGAAAAGGAAGGAAGGGATGGAAAGAAATGGAGAGGGAAGGAAGGAAGGAAGGAAAGAAGGAAGGAAGGAAAAAGGAAGGAAGGGGTGGAAAGAGAGAAGGAAGGAAGGAAAAGGAAGGAAGGAAAATGGAGAAAGAGAAGGAAGGAAGGAAGGAAAGAAGGAAGGAAGGAAAAGGAAGGAAAAGGAAGAAAGGAGAGAGACGGAAGGAAGGAAGGAAAGAAGGAAGGAAGGAAAAGGAAGGAGAGAAAAGGAAGGAAGAGATGGAAAGAAAGGGAGAGAGGAAGGAAGGAGAAAAAGGAAGGGATGGAAAGAAAGGGAGAGGGAAGGAAGGAGTGAAAAGGAAGGAAGGGATGGAAAGAAAAGGAGAGAAGAAAGAAAAGGAAGGAAGGAAGGAAGGAAAGAAAAAGAAGGGAGAGGGAAGGAAGGAAGGAAAAGGAAGGGATGGGGAAAAGGGACAGAAGGAAGGAAGGAAAAGGAAGGAAGGCGAGAAAAGGAAGGAAGGGATGGAAAGAAAGGGAGAGAAGAAGGGAAAGGAAGGAAGGAAGGAAAGAAAAAGAAGGAAGGAAGGAAAAGGAAGGAAGGAGAGAAAGGGATGGAAAGAAAGGAGAGAGAAGGAAGGAAGGAAGGAAGGAAGGAAGGAGGGAGGGAAATACACCCCTGAGCTAGAGATATTCTACTTTATGGGAAGGGAAATGCTACTCACAGGCTGCGCTCAGGATCTTCTCGGGGGTCTCCACATCTGGGACTGAGCGTATCCTGAAACGGCAGGCGAAAAGGAGGGGCAGCCAGGGAGGGTGGACTTCCTCACAGACACAACGGAGAGCACCCTGCCCCTCCCCACACACCCACTCCTTGCCCCACCCCTTTACGACCAGCCGGAGGGCCGACGCCCAGCCGACGCCCAGAGATGCCCCTCCCTCCCCGAGGAGCTCCCTCACTCTGCGCCCCACGCGAACGTCCGCCGCCGACGGAGAAAGGGCTCCCGGGGTTCGCCCGAAGAAAAACTTTGGGTGTCCCTACTACTCACCTGTTACGTATCTGTAAATAATGTCGTTGGGTGGACAATATATAAACTACAATATATATATATATATATATATATATATATATATATATATATATATATATATATATATATATATATACCACACACACACACACACACACACACACACACACACACACACATATATATATATATATATATATAATCTGTGTGTGTGTGTGTGTGTGTGTGTGTTTGTAGCTTTAAGGAAACATATTGTAATGTATTATGGTGTAGTTCTGGTTGGTTAATTATGCTACAAGTGGCCATAAAAGGGAGCTATAGATCATGGTTTAATTCTTTTCTCTTTTTCACTGATGATCTCTCGATACCGATACTGACTGACTACGGACCGACACTGACTAACTAACTCTGTTTATTTGGATATTCTGTTGATATCAAAGTTTATCTGTTGTATTATGGTTTGATATTTGTCTGCTGTAAAAGACTTGAAACCGGTGAAGAAGACAAGTTGCCACAAGAGGGAGCTATAGATCATGGTTTAATTCTCTTTCTCCTTTTCTCTTTTTCACTGATGATCTCTCTGGATACCGATACTGACTTTTCTCTTTTTCACGGATGATCTCTCTCGATACCGATACTGACTTTTCTCTTTTTCACTGATCTCTCTCGATACCGATACTGACTTTTCTCTTTTTCACTGATGATCTCTCTGGATACCGATACTGACTTTTCTCTTTTTCACGGATGATCTCTCTTGATACCGATACTGACTTTTCTCTTTTTCACTGATGATCTCTCTGGATACCGATACTGACTTTTCTCTTTTTCACTGATGATCTCTCTGGATACCGATACTGACTTTTCTCTTTTTCACTGATGATCTCTCTCGATACCGATTCTGACTTTTCTCTTTTTCACTGATGATCTCTCTCGATACCGATACTGACTGACTACGGACCGACACTGACTAACTAACTCTGTTTATTTGGATATTCTGTTGATATCAAAGTTTATCTGTTGTATTATGGTTTGATATTTGTCTGCTGTAAAAGACTTGAAACCGGTGAAGAAGACAAGTTGCCACAAGAGGGAGCTATAGATCATGGTTTAATTCTCTTTCTCTTTTTCTCTTTTTCACTGATGATCTCTCTGGATACCGATAATGACTTTTCTCTTTTTCACGGATGATCTCTCTCGATACCGATACTGACTTTTCTCTTTTTCACTGACGATCTCTCTCGATACCGATACTGACTTTTCTCTTTTTCACTGATGATCTCTCTGGATACCGATACTGACTTTTCTCTTTTTCACTGATGATCTCTCTTGATACCGATACTGACTTTTCTCTTTTTCACTGATGATCTCTCTGGATACCGATACTGACTTTTCTCTTTTTCACTGATGATCTCTCTGGATACCGATACTGACTTTTCTCTTTATCACTGATGATCTCTCTTGATACCGATACTGACTTTTCTCTTTTCACTGATGATCTCTCTGGATACCGATTCTGACTTTTCTCTTTTTCACTGATGATCTCTCTCGATACCGATTCTGACTTTTCTCTTTTTCACTGATGATATCTCTGGATACCGATACTGACTTTTCTCTTTTTCACTGATGATCTCTCTCGATACCGATTCTGACTTTTCTCTTTTTCACTGATGATCTCTCTCGATACCGATACTGACTTTTCTCTTTTTCACTGATGATCTCTCTGGATACCGATTCTGACTTTTCTCTTTTCACTGATGATCTCTCTCGATACCGATTCTGACTTTTCTCTTTTTCACTGATGATATCTCTCGATACCGATACTGACTTTTCTCTTTTTCACTGATGATCTCTCTGGATACCGATACTGACTTTTCTCTTTTCACTGATGATCTCTCTGGATACCGATACTGACTTTTCTCTTTATCACTGATGATCTCTCTTGATACCGATACTGACTTTTCTCTTTTTCACTGATGATCTCTCTGGATACCGATTCTGACTTTTCTCTTTTTCACTGATGATCTCTCTCGATACCGATTCTGACTTTTCTCTTTTTCACTGATGATATCTCTCGATACCGATACTGACTTTTCTCTTTTTCACTGATGATCTCTCTCGATACCGATTCTGACTTTTCTCTTTTTCACTGATGATCTCTCTCGATACCGATACTGACTTTTCTCTTTTTCACTGATGATCTCTCTGGATACCGATACTGACTTTTCTCTTTTTCACTGATGATCTCTCTCGATACCGATACTGACTTTTCTCTTTTTCACTGATCTCTCTCGATACCGATACTGACTTTTCTCTTTTTCACTGATGATCTCTCTGGATACCGATACTGACTTTTCTCTTTTTCACTGATGATCTCTCTCGATACCGATTCTGACTTTTCTCTTTTTCACTGATGATCTCTCTCGATACCGATACTGACTTTTCTCTTTTTCACTGCCGATCTCTCTTGATACCGATACTGACTTTTCTCTTTTTCACGGATGATCTCTCTTGATACCGATACTGACTTTTCTCTTTTTCACTGATGATCTCTCTCGATACCGATACTGACTTTTCTCTTTTCACTGATCTCTCTCGATACCGATACTGACTTTTCTCTTTTTCACTGATGATCTCTCTGGATACCGATACTGACTTTTCTCTTTTTCACTGATCTCTCTCGATACCGATACTGACTTTTCTCTTTTTCACTGATCTCTCTCGATACCGATACTGACTTTTCTCTTTTCACTGATGATCTCTCTCGATACCGATACTGACTTTTCTCTTTTCACTGCCGATCTCTCTTGATACCGATACTGACTTTTCTCTTTTTCACGGATGATCTCTCTTGATACCGATACTGACTTTTCTCTTTTTCACTGATGATCTCTCTCGATACCGATACTGACTTTTCTCTTTTTCACTGATCTCTCTCGATACCGATACTGACTTTTCTCTTTTTCACTGATGATCTCTCTGGATACCGATACTGACTTTTCTCTTTTTCACTGATCTCTCTCGATACCGATTCTGACTTTTCTCTTTTTCACTGATGATCTCTCTCGATACCGATTCTGACTTTTCTCTTTTTCACTGATGATATCTCTCGATACCGATACTGACTTTTCTCTTTTTCACTGATCTCTCTCGATACCGATTCTGACTTTTCTCTTTTTCACTGATGATCTCTCTCGATACCGATACTGACTTTTCTCTTTTTCACTGATGATCTCTCTGGATACCGATACTGACTTTTCTCTTTTTCACTGATGATCTCTCTCGATACCGATACTGACTTTTCTCTTTTTCACTGATCTCTCTCGATACCGATACTGACTTTTCTCTTTTTCACTGATGATCTCTCTGGATACCGATACTGACTTTTCTCTTTTTCACTGATGATCTCTCTCGATACCGATTCTGACTTTTCTCTTTTTCACTGATGATCTCTCTCGATACCGATACTGACTTTTCTCTTTTTCACTGCCGATCTCTCTTGATACCGATACTGACTTTTCTCTTTTTCACGGATGATCTCTCTTGATACCGATACTGACTTTTCTCTTTTTCACGGATGATCTCTCTCGATACCGATACTGACTTTTCTCTTTTTCACGGATGATCTCTCTCGATACCGATACTGACTTTTCTCTTTTTCACGGATGATCTCTCTCGATACCGATACTGACTTTTCTCTTTTTCACGGATGATCTCTCTCGATACCGATACTGACTTTTCTCTTTTTCACTGATGATCTCTCTCGATACCGATACTGACTTTTCTCTTTTTCACTGATGATCTCTCTCGATACCGATACTGACTGACTACGGACCGACACTGACTAACTAACTCTGTTTATTTGGATATTCTGTTGATATCAAAGTTTATCTGTTGTATTATGGTTTGATATTTGTCTGCTGTAAAAGACTTGAAACCGGTTAAGAAGACAAGTGGCCACAAGAGGGAGCTATAGATCATGGTTTAATTCTCTTTCTCTTTTTCTCTTTTTCACTGATGATCTCTCTGGATACCGATACTGACTTTTCTCTTTTTCACTGATGATCTCTCTCGATACCGATACTGACTGACTACGGACCGACACTGACTAACTAACCCTGTTTATTTTGATATTCTGTTGATAGCGAAGGTTATCTGTTGTATGATGGTTTGATATTTGTCTGCTGTAAAAGACTTGAAAACCGGTAAGAAGACTTGATAACGGGATATTTCTGGACTGTTAAAAACGTGTATGACATGGACTGTGCTATTTCTTCAAGCAAACATTGAGACAACTTGGTCAACTCTGTGACTGTATATTTATTTCTTCATAACTGTTCTCATAACTGGGCATATCCTTTTTATAGAAGGGTTACTCTGCACATATCCTAACACCCCGACCCCCACCCCCCGGTTGCACCCCCTATCAATCTATCTATCAATCAATCTATCTATCTATGCCTCTATCTCTCTCTATCTCTCTCTCTCTCTATCTATCTATCTATCTATCTATCTATCTATCTATCTATCTATCCATCCTCTATCTAACATCTATCATTCTATAATTATCTATCTATCTATCTATCTATCTATCTATCTATCTATCATCTATCATCTATCTATCTATCTATTTATCTATCTATCTATATCTTTCTATCAATCATCTATCATGTATCTCTATCAATCATTACAGTATCTATCTAATCTATCTGTCATCTATCTTTCTATAGTTTATCTATCTATCATCTATCTATCTATCTATCTATCTATCTATCTATCATCTATCATGTATCTCTATCAATCATTACAGTATCTATCTATCTAATCTATCTTATCATCTATCTTTCTATAGTTTATCTATCTATCTATCTATCTATCTATCTATCTATCTATCTATCTATCTATCTATCTATCTATCTCTATCTATCTATCTCTATCTATCTATCATCTATCTATCTATCTATCTATCTATCTATCTATCTCTATCAATCATTTACAGTATCTATCTATCTAATCTATCTATCATCTATCTATCTATCTATCTATCTATCTATCGATCATCTATCTATCTATCTATCTATCTATCTATCTATCTATCGATCATCTATCTCTATCAATCATTTACAGTATCTATCTATCTAATCTATCTATCATCTATCTTTCTATAGTTTATCTATCTATCTATCTATCTATCTATCTATCTATCTATCTATCTATCTATCTATCTATCTGCATCTATCTATCTATCTATCTATCTCTATCTATCTCTATCTATCTATCATCTATCTATCTATCTATCTATCTATCTATCTATCTATCTATCTATCTATCTATCGATCATCTATCTCTATCAATCATTTACAGTATCTATCTATCTAATCTATCTATCATCTATCTTTCTATAGTTTATCTATCTATCTATCTATCTATCTATCTATCTATCTATCTATCTATCTATCTATCATCTATCTCTATCAATCATTTACAGTATCTATCTAATCTATCTTATCCTCTATCTCAAGGGCCTTCAAACTTGGCAAGTTTAAGACTTGTGGACTTCAACTCCCAGAATCCCTGAGCTAACCTGGACTGGAGGAGGAGGGATTCTGGGAGTTGAAGTCCACAAGCTTTTTAAGACACCCCCCCCCTCCCCACTGTCCTATGAAGTCCACCGGGAGCATCATCCCTTGTGACTTTCAAGAAGAGACCGGGCTGCCATTGGTCAGAAAGGGTGTAAGGGTCTCCCGTTTGGGCATTGGGGGTTGGACTAGATGACCTACAAGTTCCCTTCCGACTCTGGTCTTCTATAGTCCATGGAACAGAAGTTGCCCCCTCAGAAGTTGTGGGAGCTTCATCCCTGGAGGCTTTGAAGAAGAGATTGGACTCCCATCTGTCCGAAATGATGTAGGTTCTCCCCCTTGGGCGGGGGGTTGGACTAGATGACCTACAAGTTCCCTTCCGACTCTGGTCTTCTATAGTCCATGGAACAGAAGTTGCCCCCTCAGAAGCTGTGGGAGCTTCATCCCTGGAGGCTTTGAAGAAGAGATTGGACTCCCATCTGTCCGAAATAATGTAGGTTCTCCCCCTTGGGTGGGGGGTTGGACTAGATGACCTACAAGTTCCCTTCCGACTCTGGTCTTCTATATTCAATAGAACAGAAGTTGCCCTCAGAAGCTGTGGGAGCTTCATCCCTGGAGGCTTTGAAGAAGAGATTGGACTCCCATCTGTCCGAAATAATGTAGGGTCTCCCCCTTGGGCGGGGGGGGTTGGACTAGATGACCTACAAGTTCCCTTCCGACTCTGGTCTTCTATAGTCCATGGAACAGAAGTTGCCCTCAGAAGCTGTGGGAGCTTCATCCCTGGAGGCTTTGAAGAAGAGATTGCACTCCCATCTGTCCGAAATAATGTAGTGTCTCCCCCTTGGGCGGGGGGTTGGACTAGATGACCTACAAGTTCCCTTCCGACTCTGCTCTTCTATAGTCAATAGAACAGAAGTTGCCCTCAGAAGCTGTGGGAGCTTCCTCCCTGGAGGCTTTGAAGAAGAGATTGGACTCCCATCTGTCCGAAATAATGTAGGGTCTCCCCCTTGGGCGGGGGGTTGGACTAGATGACCTACAAGGTCCCTTCCGACTCTGCTCTTCTATAGTCCATGGAACAGAAGTTGCCCCCTCAGAAGCTGTGGGAGCTTCATCCCTGGAGGCTTTTTCAAGAAGAGATTGGACTCCCATCTGTCCGAAATAATGTAGTGTCTCCCCCTCGGGCGGGGGTTGGACTAGATGACCTACAGGTTCCCTTCCGACTCTGCTCTTCTATAGTCCATGGAACAGAAGTTGCCCCCTCAGAAGCTGTGGGAGCTTCATCCCTGGAGGCTTTTTCAAGAAGAGATTGGACTCCCATCTGTCCGAAATAATGTAGTGTCTCCCCTTGGGCGGGGGGTTGGACTAGATGACCTACAAGTTCCCTTCCGACTCTGGTCTTCTATAGTCCATGGAACAGAAGTTGCCCCCTCAGAAGCTGTGGGAGCTTCATCCCTGGAGGCTTTGAAGAAGAGATTGCACTCCCATCTGTCCGAAATAATGTAGGTTCTCCCCCTTGGGCGGGGGGTTGGACTAGATGACCTACAAGGTCCCTTCCGACTCTGCTCTTCTATAGTCCATGGAACAGAAGTTGCCCCCTCAGAAGCTGTGGGAGCTTCATCCCTGGAGGCTTTTTCAAGAAGAGATTGGACTCCCATCTGTCCGAAATAATGTAGTGTCTCCCCCTCGGGCGGGGGGTTGGACTAGATGACCTACAGGTTCCCTTCCGACTCTGCTCTTCTATAGTCAATAGAACAGAAGTTGCCCCCTCAGAAGTTGTGGGAGCTTCATCCCTGGAGGCTTTGAAGAAGAGATTGGACTCCCATCTGTCCGAAATAATGTAGGTTGTCCCCCTTGGGCGGGGGGTTGGACTAGATGACCTACAAGTTCCCTTCCGACTCTGCTCTTCTATAGTCCATGGAACAGAAGTTGCCCCCTCAGAAGCTGTGGGAGCTTCATCCCTGGAGGCTTTGAAGGAGAGCTTGGACTCCCATCTGTCCGAAATGATGTAGGTTCTCCCCCTTGGGCGAGGGGTTGGACTAGATGACCTACAAGTTCCCTTCCGACTCTGCTCTTCTATAGTCCATGGAACAGAAGTTTCCCCCTCAGAAGTTGTGGGAACTTCATCCCTGGAGGCTTTGAAGAAGCGATTGGACTCCCATCTGTCCGAAATGATGTAGGGTCTCCCCCTTGGGCGGGGGGTTGGACTAGATGACCTACAAGTTCCCTTCCGAGATCAGGGGGTCGCCAACCTTTCGGACCTCCGGGACGACCGAACTCATCATTTTAGATCCCAGGGACCACGAACCGGTTCTGTGGGGCGTGGCCTAATGGGTGGGCGTGGCTTGGTGGTCCTGTGACTGGCTGGGCGTGGCTTGTATGTCAATATTATAAATATGGATATAAAGATTGAATTTTTGATTTAAAAAAAAAAGATAAGCAACTTTGACCCAAAATGAGGCCAAGCAGGCAGGCAGATGGAGTTGCTCGCAGAATCACAGATTCCTTCAGAGATCTATCCATCTGCCATCGGCTACCTGAGTCTGTCACGTAACATTGGCTTGCAAACAAACTCACTAAATTTGCTGGCAAGTAAACTCACAAAATTAACTCACACCATGTCTGTAAATATTGAATTTTATATTTAAAAAAAGAGCAACTTTGACCCAAAATCCGGCCAAGCAGGCAGGCAGATGAAGTTGCTCACAGATTCATTCAGTGATCTATCTATCTGCCATCGGCTACCTGAGTCTGTCGCACAAAATTGGCTTGCAAGCAAACTCCCAAAATTAACTCACAACACACCATGTATATAAATATTGAATTTTTTTTTATGAAAAAAAGAGGAACTTTGACCCAAAATCAGGCCAAGCAGGCAGGCAGATGGAGTTGCTCACAGATTCATTCAGTGATCTATCTATCTGCCATCGGCTACCTGAGTCTGTCGCACAAAATTGGCTTGCAAGCAAACTCATAAAGTTGGCTAGCAAGCACACTCACAAAATGAACTCACAACACACCATGTGTGTAAATATTGAATTTTTTATTTAAAAAAATGAGGCCAAGCAGGCAGGCAGATTGAGTTGCTCACAGATTCATTCAGTGATCTATCTATCTGCCATCGGCTAGCTCAGTCTGTCACACAAAATTGGCTTGCAAGCAAACTCTCAAAATTAACTCACAACACACCATGTATGTAAATATTGAATTTTATATTTTAAAAAAAGAGCCATTTTTAGCCAAAATGAGGCAAAGCAGGCAGGCAGATGGAGTTGCTCACAGAATCATTCAGTGATCTGTCTCTCTGCCATCGGCTACCTCAGTCTGTCACATAAAATTGGCTTGCAAACAAACTCACTAAATTTGCTGGCAAGTAAACTCACAAAATTAACTCACACCATGTATGTAAAGATTGAATTTTTATATATATATATATATATATAAAAAGCCATTTTTAACCCCAAATCAGGCAAAGCAGGCGGATTGAGTTGCTCACAGATTCCTTCAGAGATCTATCTATCTGCCATCGGCTACCTGAGTCTGTCGCACGAAATTGGCTTGCAAACAAACTCATAAAGTTGGCTAGCAAGCGAACTCCCAAAATTAACTCGCAACACGCCGTGTACGTCAATATTGAATTTTTTTATTATTTAAAAAAAAGCCATTTTGAACCCCAAATCAGGCAAAGAAGGCAGATTGAGTTGCTCACAGAATCATTCAGAGATCTATCTATCTGCCATCGGCTAGCTCAGTCTGTCACATAAAATTGGCTTGCAAGCAAACTCCCAAAATTAACTCGCAACACACCACGTATGTCAATATTGAATTTTTTTTTATTAAAAAAAAGCCATTTTGAACCCCAAAATCAGGCAAAGCAGGCGGATTGAGTTGCTCACATAATCACAGATTCCTTCAGTGATCTATCTATCTGCCATCGGCTACCTGAGTCTGTCGCACGAAATTGGCTTGCAAGCAAACTCATAAAGTTGGCTAGCAAGCGAACTCCCAAAATTAACTCGCAACACACCGTGTACGTCAATATTGAATTTTTTTATTATTAAAAAAAAAGCCATTTTGAACCCCAAATCAGGCCAAGCAGGCGGATTGAGTTGATCACAGAATCATTCAGAGATCTATCTATCTGCCATCGGCTAGCTCAGTCTGTCACATAAAATTGGCTTGCAAGCAAACTCCCAAAATTAACTCGCAACACGCCGTGTACGTCAATATTGAATTTTTTTTTTATTAAAAAAAAGCCATTTTGAACCCCAAAATCAGGCAAAGCAGGCGGATTGAGTTGCTCGCAGAATCACAGATTCCTTCAGAGATCTATCTATCTGCCATCGGCTAGCTCAGTCTGTCACACGAAATTGCCTTTGCTAGACCAATCCTTGACTTCAGCTCCACTGTCCGGAATCCGCCCTGTATATCAGAACCTAAACACCACGGAGCAAGTCCAGACGTATTTTTACAAGGAGGCTACTACACTCCTCGGCTCGCAAGCGAATCCCCTACGGCGCCCGACTTTTGAGATTCTAGGCTTAGACGACCTCGAACTACCCCGACTAAGATTGGACTGAAACATAGCACCCCGAAACCATCCGTTACAACGCCTTTACTCGTGGATGAGTAGTTCAGCTGTAACCACAACAACACCAAGAGACAACGCAACGGATAGAAACGCAATCTAAACCGCTCCAAACTCGGTTTGCAGGAAGTACGGTTGGAGCAACCGCGTGGTCAATGCCTGGAACTCGCTTACCTGCCTCTGTTGTCACCTGCTCAAACCCCCCCTCCTCACTTCCTTTACTCTCAGAGTAACCCATTCCTAAGAGGTGTGTAAGGGGTGTGTGCATAAGCGCACCATCGTGCCTACCTGTCCTATGGTCCCCATTGATTCGTACCGGTTTCCTGTATTTTTACTCGTGTTTATACTTAAACCTAGTATCTGGTAAGCGGTGGAGACATCAAATCAATGAAATCAAATGAAAAAAGGAAGGAAGGAAGGAAAGAAGGGCGAAGGAGGGAAGGAAGGAGAAGAAAGAAGGGAGGGAGTGGGAGGAAGGAAGGAAGGAAGGAAGGAGAGTAAAGGAGGGAGGAGAGAAAGAAGGGAGGGAATGGGAGGAAGGAAGGAAGGAAGGAAGGAAGGAAGGAAGGAAGGAAGGAAGGAAGGAAAGGGGAAGGAAGAAGGAAGGAAGGAAGGAAGGAAGGAGGAAGGAAGGAAGGAAGGAAGGAGAGAAAAGGGAGGGAGTGGGAGGAAGGAAGGAAAGAAGGAAGGAAGGAAAGGGGAAGGAAGAAGGAAGGAAGGAAGGAAAGGGGAAGGAAGAAGGAAGGAAGGAAGGAAGGAAGGAAAGAAAGAAGGAAGGAGAGAAAAGAAGGGAGGGAAGGGGAGGAAGGAATGGGAAAGAAAGGAGAATAGGGAAGGGGAAGGAAGCAAGGAGGAAAAAGGGAGAGAGCAGGAGGAAGGAAGGAAGGAAGGAAGGAAGGAGAGAAAAGAAGAGAGAGAATGGGAGGAAGGAACGGGAAAGGAAGGAGAATAGGGAAGGGGAAGGAAGCAAGGAGGAAAAGGGAGAGAACAAGAGGAAGGAAGGAAGGAAGGAAGGAAGGAAGGAAGGAAGGAAGGAAGGAAGGAAGGAAGGAAGGAAGGAAGGAAAGAAAGAAGGAAGGAGAGAAAAGAAGGGAGGGAAGGGGAGGAAGGAACGGGAAAGGAAGGAGAATAGGGAAGGGGAAGGAAGGAAGCAAGGAGGAAAAAGGGAGAGCGCAGGAGGAAGGAAGGAAGGAAGGAGAGAAAAGAAGGGAGGAAGGAGAGAAAGAAAAGGGAGAGAATACCCTACTCCTAAGAGGTGTGTAAGGGGTGTGTGCATAAGGGCACCATCGTGCCTACCGTCCCTGTTCCTATTGTCCCCATGGATTCCTACCCCTTTCCTGTATTCTTACTCCTGTTTATTCTTATACTTATTATCTTTTTTTTTAAAAAAAATTATTGCTTTTTAAAAACAAACATCAACAAACATAAACAAACAAACATCAAGCCATCTTCCATAGGTGCACATACCGTGTGCCGGTTGGTTTACAAATGGTTTTGTGCTTCTATTTCCTAGTCTTCAATTACAATGACATGACATAGAATCTCATACTGTCAATCAAAAACTAAATACCTTAATATCATTACTGATCAATTGAAGATCATTGATTACAATGACATGACATAGAATCTCATACTGTCAATCAAAAACTAAATACCTTAATATCATTATTGATCAATTGAAGATCATGGATCTTCAATTACAATGACATGACATAGAATCTCATACTGTCAATCAAAAACTGGGTTTTAATATCATTATTGATCAATTGAAGATCATTGATCTTCAGTTACAATGACATGACATAGAATCTCATACTGTCAATCAAAAACTAAATACCTTAATATCATTATTGATCAATTGAAGATCAATGATCTTCAGTTACAATGACATGACATAGAATCTCATACTGTCAATCAAAAACTAAATACCTTAATATCATTATTGATCAATTGAAGATCATTGATCTTCAGTTAGAATGACATGACATAGAATCTCGTATTGTCAATCAAAAACTAAATACCTTAATATCATTATTGATCAATTGAAGATCAATGATCTTCAGTTACAATGACATGACATAGAATCTCGTATTGTCAATCAAAAACTAAATACCTTAGTATCATTATTGATCAATTGAAGATCCATGATCTTCAGTTACAATGACATGACATAGAATCTCGTATTGTCAATCAAAAACTAAATACCTTAGTATCATTATTGATCAATTGAAGATCCATGATCTTCAATTACAATGACATGACATATCATATTGTCAATCAAAAACTAAATACCTTAATATCATTATTGATCAATTGAAGATCATGGATCTTCAATTACAACGACATGACATAGAATCTCATATTGTCAATCAAAAACTAAATACCTTAGTATCACGATTAACCAATCGTTTGACTATACTTTTATTCATTCATGTTTTACAAGATCACCATCATTTACTTAATTTATTGTCTAACAGTTCATATTATCCTCCCAAATCTATCCTATTATATAGTTATAATATAGTTATAATATAGTAATAGATCAGTATAATATAGCTATTATATAGTTATAATAAGAAAGAAGTACATCCTTATATATTTATTATTTAGTTATAATAAGAAGTACATCTTTATATATTTATTATTTAGTTATAATAAGAAAGAAGTACATCTTTATATATTGATTATTTAGTTATAATAAGAAAGAAGTACATCTTTATATATTGATTATTTAGTTATAATAAGAAAGAAGTACATCTTTATATATTTATTATTTAGTTATAATAAGAAAGAAGTACATCTTTATATATTGATTATTTAGTTATAATAAGAAAGAAGTACATCTTTATAAATTTATTATTTAGTTATAATAAGAAAGAAGTACATCTTTATATATTTATTATTTAGTTAGAATAAGAAAGAAGTACATCTTTATATATTGATTATTTTCTAGAAACCGACCTATTTCATCCCTGTACTTCGTTATCTAACCATTGATAGAAAAGATCCCCAATTTTATAAAATTGTTTTATCCTCTTGTTCTCTCATTTCAAATGTCATTCTTATACCTATTATCTTGTAAGCGATGGACGAATCAAACAAATCGATCAAATCAAAAAGGAAGGAAGGAAGGAAGGAAGGAAGGAAGGAAGGAAGGAAGGAAGGAAGGAAGGAAGGAAGGAAGGAAGGAAGGAAGGAAGGAGAACAGGGAAGGGGAAGGAAGGGAGGAAGGGAGGAGAGTAAAGAAGGGAGGGAGGAGAGGAAAGAAGGGAGGGAGTGGGAGGAAGGAAGGAAGGAAGGAAGGAAGGAAGGAAGGAAGGAAGGAAGGAAGGACGGAAGGAAGGAAGGAAGGAAAGGAAGGAAGGAAGGAAGGAAGGAAGGAAGGAAGGAAGGACGGAAGGAAGGAAGGAAGGAAAGGAGGAGGAAGGAGAAAGAAGGAAGGGTATGGAAGGAAGGAAGGAAGGAAGGAAGGAAGGAAGGAAGGAAGGAAGGAAGGAAGGAAGGAGAGTAAAGAAGGGAGGGAGGAGAGAAAAGAAGGGAGGGAGTGGGAGGAAGGAAGGAAAGAAGGAAGGAAGGAAAGTAAAGAAGGGAATGAGGAGAGAAAAGAAGGGAGGGAGTGGGAGGAAGGAAGGAAAGAAGGAAGGAAGGAAGGAAGGAGAGTAAAGAAGGGAGGGAGGAGAGAAAAGAAGGGAGGGAGTGGGAGGAAGGAAGGAAAGAAGGAAGGAAGGAAGGAGAGAAAGAAGGGAGGGAGTGGGAGGAAGGAAGGAAAGAAGGAAGGAAGGAAGGAAGGAGGAGAAAAGAAGGGAGGGAGGAGAGAAAGAAGGGAGGAGTGGGAGGAAGGAAGGAAAGAAGGAAGGAAGGAAAGTAAAGAAGGGAATGAGGAGAGAAAAGAAGGGAGGGAGTGGGAGGAAGGAAGGAAAGGAAGGAAGGAAGGAAGGAAGGAAGGAAGGAAGGAAGGAAGGAAGGAAGGAAGGAAGGAAGGAAGGAAGGAGAGTAAAGAAGGGAGGGAGGAGAGAAAAGAAGGGAGGAGTGGGAAGAAGGAAGGAAGGAAGGAGAGTAAAGAAGGGAGGGCATGGGAGGAAGGAAGGAAAGAAGGAAGGAAGGGGGAAGGAAGGAGAAAAAGGAAGGGAGCAGGAGGAAGGAAGGAAGGAAGGAAGGAAGGAAAGGAAGGGAGGAAGGGAAGGAAGGAAGGAAGGAAGGGAAGGGAAGGGAAGGGAAGGGAAGGAAGGAAGAGAAGGAAGGAAGGAAGGAAGGAAGGAAGGAAGGAAGGGATTGCAGAGTTGCGCGGGGTCCGTTATTAGGAAATCCCTCCCTGAGTTTTCGGGTTTCGTTCTCTCCTGGATCGCTTTGCCCCCTCCACCACCACCGCCGTGGCTTGTACGGGGACGTTCTTTGCGGCGCCTGCTTGCAACCGGTGGAAGTTGTCTCCAGAAAGGGAAGCCAAAGCTCATCCAGGCCATCCCTGGAGTTGACCCGAGCGTGGATGCTCACCTGGTGGTTTTGGTGGCGAGGAGAACCTCCAGGGTCAGGAGCAGCAACACCGCCGCCAGGCCCGCCTTCTCGGAGCCCATCCTTGGGGAAGCGGCCGGAGCGAAAAGCTTTCCGATTAATATACCCCGGGCTCCGGACCCCACCCACTCATCCTTCCACGGGCAGAGGGCGAGAGGGTGTTCACCCGACTCGAACCTTGGACTTTCCCCTCCACCGCGGGGACTTTTACGGGCTGATATCTCCCGGGGTGCGGCTCTGGGACAAGAGATCCCGGTCGAACGGGCACAGGGAGGGAGGGGGATCACGCAGATGCCATGTCGGCATGAGAAAGATACGACAAGGTATAGTTTTCGTAAAGAACGGACCGAATCGGAGCAGGTTAGGTTACATGATACGATAGGGGATCATATGATATTAGATTAGATTAAAATAGAATAGAATAGAGTAGGGTAGAGTAGAGTAGACTAGAGTAGGATAGAGTAGAGTGGAGTAGAATGAAGTAGAATAGAATAGAACAGAATAGAATAGAATAAAGTAGAATAGAGGAGAGGAGAGGAGAGTAGGATAGAGTAGAGTGGAGTAGAATGAAGTAGAATAGAATAGAACAGAATAGAATAGAATAGAATGGAATAGAGTAAAGTAGAATAGAGTAGAGTAGAGTAGAATAGAATAGAATAGAATAGAATGGAATGGAATGGAATGGAATGGAATGGAATGGAATGGAATGGAATGGAATGGAATAGAATAGAATAGAATAGAATAAAGTAGAATAGGGTAGAGTAGAATAGAATAGAGTAGAGTGGAGTAGAATAAAGTAGAATAGAGTAGAGTAGAACAGAGTAGAGTGGAGTAGAATAAAATAGAATAGAATAGAATAAAGTAGAATAGAGTAGAGTAGAGTAGGATAGAGTAGAATGGAGTAGAATGAAGTAGAACAGAACAGAACAGAATAGAATAGAATAAAGTAGAGTGGAGTAGAATAAAGTAGAATAGAACAGAACAGAACAGAATAGAATAGAATAAAGTAGAATAGAGTAGAGTAGAGTAGAGTAGGATACAGTAGAGTGGAGTAGAATAAAGTAGAATAGAATAGAACAGAATAGAATAGAATAGAATAGAGTAAAGTAGAATAGAGTAGAGTAGAGTAGAGTAGAGTAGAGTAGAGTAGAGTAGAGTAGAGTAGAATAGAATAGAATAGAATAGAATGGAATGGAATGGAATGGAATGGAATGGAATGGAATGGAATAGAATAGAATAGAATAGAATAGAATAAAGTAGAATAGGGTAGAGTAGAATAGAATAGAGTAGAGTGGAGTAGAATAAAGTAGAATAGAGTAGAGTAGAACAGAGTAGAGTGGAGTAGAATAAAATAGAATAGAATAGAAGAGAATAGAATAAAGTAGAATAGAGTAGAGTAGAGTAGGATAGAGTAGAATGGAGTAGAATGAAGTAGAACAGAACAGAACAGAATAGAATAGAATAAAGTAGAGTGGAGTAGAATAAAGTAGAATAGAACAGAACAGAACAGAATAGAATAGAATAAAGTAGAATAGAGTAGAGTAGAGTAGAATAGAGTAGAGTGGAGTAGAATAAAGTAGATTAGAATAGAATAGAATAGAATAGAACAGAACAGAACAGAACGGAACGGAACGGAACGGAATGGAATAGAATAGAATAGAATAGAATAGAATAGAATAGAGTAAAGTAGAATAGAGTAGAGTAGAACAGAGTAGAGTGGAGTAGAATAGAATAGAATAGAATAGAATAGAATAGAGTAGACTAGAGTAGAGTAGAATAGAGTAGAGTAGAATAGAGTAAAATAGAATATAGAATAGAATAGAGTAGAGTGGAGTAGAATAGAATAGAATAGAATAGAAAATATGAATAGAAAATGAATTAGAGCAGAATAAGTAGAATAAAGTAGAATAGAATAGAGTATTTAGTAGAATAGAGTAGAATAGAATAGAATATGAATAAAATAGAGTAGAATAGAATAGAAAATATGAATAGAAAATGAATAGAATAGAATAGAATAGAATAGAATAGAAAATATGAATAGAATAAAATAAAGTAGAATAGAGTAGAGTAGAATAGAGTAGAGTAGAGTAGAGTAGAGTAGAGTACAGTAGAATAGAATAGAATAGAATAGAATAGAATAGAATAGAATAGAATAGAATAGAATAGAATAGGGGAAAGAGACGATGTACTTGGTTTGACCTGGAGTAACTGCCGCTAGACCTGTATAAGCTCCACCATGGAAAGTGTGATCCGATCCTGACGGATGAGAAGTGAATGAAGGAAATCTTAAGACTGCGCGGAAATGGGTAGAGTAACCCTTACTATCCAAGGTAAAGAAGAAGAAAAAAAAAAAGGCTTTTGGACACGGGACTTATTTGATGGGTGGCTAGACGATAAAAGAAAAGACAGAAGTGAGACCGCAAGGGACATCAAAAAGGCTACGTTCCTTCCTCCTCCTCTCCTTCCTTCCTCCCTCCTCCTTCCTTCCTTCCTCCTCCTCCTCTCCTTCTTTCCTTCCTTGTTCCTCCTCTTCTTCCTGCCTTTCTCCTCCTCTCCTTCCTTCCTCCTCCACTCCTTCCTTCCTTCTTTGTTCCTCCTCTCCTTCCTTCCTTCCTCCTCCTCTCCTTCCTTCCTCCCTCCTCCTTCCTTCCTTCCTCCCTCCCCTCCTCTCCTTTCCTTCCTCCCTCCCTCCTCCTCTCCCTTCTTTCCTTCCTTGTTCCTCCTCTTCTTCCTGCCTTTCTCCTCCTCTCCTTCCTTCCTCCTCCACTCCTTCCTTCCTTCTTTGTTCCTCCTCTCCTTCCTTCCTTCCTCCTCCTCTCCTTCCTTCCTCCTCCTCCTTCCTTCCTTCCTTCCTCCCTCCTCCTCTCCTTTCCTTCCTCCCTCCCTCCTCCTCTCCTTCTTTCCTTCCTTGTTCCTCCTCTTCTTCCTGCCTTTCCTCCTCCTCTCCTTCCTTCCTCCTCCACTCCTTCCTTCCTTCCTTGTTCCTCCTCTCCTTCCTTCCTCCCTCCTCCTCTCCTTCCTTCCTTCCTCCTCCTCCTCTCCCTTCCTTCCTTCCTCCTCCTCCTCCTCCTCCTTCCTCCTCCTTCCTCCTTCCTCCTCCTCCTCCTCCTTCCTCCTCCTCCTCCCTCCCCTCCTTCCTTCCTTCCTCCTCTCCTTCCTCCCCTCCTCCTCCCTCCTTCCTTCCTCCTCCTCCTCCTCTCCTTCCTTCCTCCTCTCCTCCTTCCTCCTCCCTCCTTCCTTCCTCCTCCTCCTCCTCCTTCCTTCCTCCTCCTCCCCTCTCCTTCCTTCCTCCTTCCTCCTCCTCCTCCTTCCTTCCTTCCCTCCTCCTCTCCTTCCCTCCTCCCTCCTTCCTCCTCCTTCCTTCCTTCCTCCTCCTCCTCTCCTTCCTTCCTCCTCCTCCCTCTCCTTCCTCCTCCTCCTCCTCTCCTTCCTTCCTCCTCCTCCTCCTCCTCCTCCTCCTTCCTTCCTTCCTTCCTCCTCCTCCTTCCTTCCTCCCTCCTCCTCTCCTTCCTCCTCCTTCCTCCTCCTTCCTTCCTTCCTTCCTCCTCCTTCCTTCCTTCCTCCTCCTTCCTTCCTCCCTCCTCTCCTCCCTCCTTCCTTCCTCCTCCTCTCCTTCCTTCCTTCCTCCTTCCTCCTCCTCTCCTTCCTTCCTCCCTCCTCCTCTCCTTCCTTCCTCCTCCTCCTCCTCTCTCCTTCCTTCCTTCCTCCTCCTCTCCTTCCTCCTCCCTCTCCTCTCCTTCCTTCCTTCCTTCCTCCTCCTCTCCTTCCTTCCTCCCTCCTCCTCTCCTTCCTTCCTCCCTCCCTTCCTCCCTCCCTCTCCCTCTCCTCCTTCCTTCCTTCCTTCCTCCCTCCCTCCTTCCTTCCTCTTCCTCCTCCTCTCCTTCCTCCTCCTCCTCCTCTCCTTCCTTCCTCCTCTCCTCCTCCTCTCCTTCCTCCTCCTCTCCTTCCTTCCTCCCTCCTCCTCTCCTTCCTTCCTCCTCCTCCTCCTCCTTCCTCCTCCTCCTCTCCTCCTTCCTCCTCCTCCTCCTCTCCTTCCTTCCTCCCTCTCCTCTCCTCCTCCTTCCTTCCTCCCTCCTCTCCATCTTTCCTTCCTTGCCTTCCTCCTCTCCCTCTCCTTCCTTGCTCCTCCTCCTCTCCTCTCCTTCCTCCTCCTCCTCCTCTCCTTCCTTCCTCCTCCTCCTCTCCCTTCCTCCTCTCCTCTCTCCTCTCCTTCCTCCTCCTCCTCCTCTCCTTCCTCCCTCCTCCTCTCCTTCCTTCCTCCCTTCCTCCTCTCCTTCCTTCCTCCCTCTCCTCTCCTTTCCTTCCTTCCTCCTCCCTCTCTCTCCTCTCCTTCCTTCCTCCCTCCTCCTCTCCTTCCTCCTCCTCCTTCCTCTCCTCCCTCCTCTCCTCTCCTTCCTTCCTTCCTCCTCCCTCTCCATTTTCCTTCCTTGCCTCCTCCTCTCCTTCCTTCCTTCTCCTCCTCCTCCCTTCCTTCCTTCCTCCCTCCCTCCTCCTCTCCTCTTCCTTCCTTCCTCCTCCTCCTCCCTCCTTCTCCTTCCTTCCTCCTCCTCCTCCTCCCTCCTTCCTTCCTCCTCCTCCTCCTCCTCTCTCCTTTCCTCCTCCTCCTCTCCTCTCCTTCCTTCCTTCCTCCTCCTCCTCCTCTCCTTCCTTCCTTCCTCCTCCTCTCCTCCTCCCTCCTCCTCCTCCTCTCCTTCCTTCCTTCCTTCCTTCCTCCTCTCCTTCCTCTCCTCCTCCTTCCTTTCTCCTCCCTCCTTCCTTCCTTCCTTCCTCCTCCCTTCCTTCCTCCTCTCTCCTCTCCTTCCTTCCTCCTCCTCCTCTCCTTCTTTCCTTCCTTCCTCCTCCTCCTCCTCTCCTTCCTTCCTTCCTCCCTCCTCCTCCTCCTCTTCTTTCTTCCTTCTTCCCTCCCTCCTCCTCCTCCTCCTCCTTCCTTCCTTCCTTCCTCCTCCTCTCCTTCTTTCCTTCCTTGCTCCTCCTCCTCCCTCCTCCTCCTCTCCTTCCTTCCTTCCTTCCTCCTCTCCTCTCCTTCCTTCCTTCCTCCTCCTCCTCTCCTTCCTTCCCCTCCCTCCTCCTCTCCTTCTTTCCTTCCTTCCTCCTCCTCCTCCCTCCTTCCTTCCTCCTCTCCTTCCTTCCTTCCTCCTTCCTCCTCCTCCTTCCTTCCTCCTCCTCCTCCTCCTCTCCTTCCTCCCTCCTCCTCCCTCCTCCTCCTTCTTCCTCCTCCTCCTCCTTCCTTCCTCCTCCTTCCTTCCTTCCTCCTCCTCCTCTCCTTCCTTCTTTCCTCCTCCTCTCCTTCCATCTTTCCTTCCTCCCTCCTCTCCTCCTCCTCTCCTTCCTTCCTTCCTCCCTCCCTCCTCTCCTCTCCTTCCTTCCTTCCTCCTCCTCCTCTCCTTCCTTCCTCCTCCCTCTCTCCTTCCTCCCTCCTCTCCTCTCCTTCTCCTCTCCTTCCTTCCTTCCTCCTCCTTCCTTCCTCCTCCTCCTCTCCTCTCCTTCCTTCCTCCTCCTCTCCTTCCTCCCTCCTCTCCTCCCTCCCCTCCCTCCTCCTCTCCTTCTCCTCCTCCCTCCTTCCTCTCCTTCCTTCCTCCTCCTCTCCTCCTTCCTTCCTTCCTCCCTCCTCCTCTCCTCCTTCCTTTCCTCCTCCTCCTCTCCTCCCTCCTCCTCCCCTCCTCTCCTTCCTTCCTCCCTCCTCCTCTCCTCTTTCCTTCCTTCCTCCTCCTCCTCCTCCTCCTCCTTCCTCCTCCTCCTCCTCCTTCTTCCTCTCCCTCTCCTCCTCCTCCTCTTTCCTTCCTCCTCCTCCTCCTCTCCTTCCTTCCCTCCTTCCTCCTCCTCCTCTTCCTTCCTTCCTCCTCCTCCTCTCCTTCCTTCCTTCCTCCTCCTCTCCTTCCTTTCCCTTCCTCCTCCTCCTCTCCTTCCTTCCTCCTCCTCTCTCTTCCTTCTTCTCCTCCCTTCCTCTCCTTCTTTCCTTCCTTCTCCTTCCTCCTTCTCCTCCTCTCTCTTCTTTCCTTCCTCCTCCTCCTCTCCTCTCCTTCCTTCTCCTCCTCTCTCTTCCTCCCTCCTTCCTTCCTCTCCTTCTTTCTTTCCCTTCTTCTTCCTTCTTCTCCTCCTTCTCCTCTCCTTCCTTCCTCCTCCCTCCTCTCCTTCCTCCTTCCTCCCTCTCCTCCTCCTCCTTCCTTCCTTCCTTCCTCCTCCTCCTCTCCCTCTTCCTTCCTTCTCCTCCTCCTCTCCTCTCCTTCCTTTCCTCCTCCTCTCCTTCCCTTCCTTCCTCCTCCTTCTCCTTCCTTCCTCCCTCCTTCTCTTCTTTCCTTCCTTCCTCCTCCTCTCCTCTCCTTCCTCCTCTCCTTCCTTCCTCCTCCTCCTCTCCTTCCTCCTTCCTCCTCTCCTTCCTTCCTTCCTCCTCCCTCCTCTCCTTCTTTCCTTCCTTCTCCTCCTCCTTCCTTCCTCCTCTCCTCCTTCCTTCCTCCCTCCCCCTCTCCTTCCTTCCTCCTCCTCCTTCCTTCCTCCCTCCTCCTCTCCTTCCTTTCCTTCCTCTCCTTCCTTTCCCTCCTTCCCTTCCTTCCTTCCTCCTCCTCCTTCCTTCCTTCCTCCTCCTCCTCTCCTTCCTTCCTTCCTTCTCCTTCTTTCCCTCTCCTCCTCCTTCCTTCCTCCTCTCCTTCCTTCCTCCTCCTCCTTCCTTCCTTCCTCCTCCTTCCTTCCTCCCTTCCTCCTCCTCCTTCCTCTTCCTTCCTCCTCTCCTCTCCTCTTTCCTTCCTTCCTCCTCCTCCTCTCCTTCCTTCCTCCTCCTCCTCTCCTTCCTTCCTCCCTCCTCCTCTCCTTCCTTCCCCTCCTCTCCTTCCTCCTCCTCCTCTCCTTCCTTCCTTCCTTCCTCCTCCCCTCCTTCCTTCCTCCTCCTCCTCTCCTTCTTTCCTTCCTCCTTCCTCCTCTCCTTCCTTCCTTCCTCCTCCCTCCTTCCTTTCCTTCCTCCTCCTCCCTCCTCCTTCCTTCCTTCCTCCTCCTCCTCCTCTCCTTCTTTCCTCCCTCCTCCTCTCCTTCTTTCCTTCCTTCCTCCTCCCCTCCTTCCTTCCCTCCTCCTCTCCTTCCTTCTTCCTCCCTCCTCCTCTCCTTCCTTCCTTCCTCCTCCTCCTCTCCTCCTCTCCTTCCTTCCTTCCTCCTCCTCTCCCTTCCTTCCTCCTCCTCCTCCTCCTTCCTTCCTTCCTCCTCCTCCTCTCTTCCTTCCTTCCTCCTCCTCTCCTTCTTCCTTCCTTCCTCTCCTCCTCCTCTCCTTCCTTCCTTCCTCCCTCCTCCTCTCCTTCCTTCCTCCTCCTCCTCCTCTCCTTCCTTCCTTCCTCCTCCTCTCCTTCCTTCCTTCCTCCTCCTCCTCCTTCCTCCCTCCCTCTCCTCTCCTTCTCCTTCCTTCCTCCTCCTCTCCTTCCTTCCTTCCTCCTCCTCTCCTTCCTTCCTCCTCCTCCTCCTCTCCTTCTTTCCTTCCCTCCTCCTCCCCTCCTTCCTTCCTCCTCCTCCTCTCCTTCTTTCCTTCCTTGTTCCTCCTCTCCTTCCTTCCCTTCCTCTCTTCCTCCTCCTTCCTCCTCTCCTTCCTTCCTCCCTCCCTCCTCCTCTCCTCCTTCCTTCCTCCCTCCTCCTCTCCTCTCCTTCCTTCTCTTCTCCTCCTCCTCCTCCTTCCTCCTCCCTCCTCCTCCCTTCCTTCCTTCCTCCTCCTCTCCTCTCCTTCCTCCTTCCTTCCTCCTCCCCTCCTTCCTCCTTCCTCCTCCTCTCTCCTTCTTCCTTCCTTGTTCCTCCTCTCCTTCCTTCCTCCTCCTCCTCCTCTCCTTCCTTCCTTCCTCCTCCTCTCCTTCCTTCCTCCCTCCCTCCTCCTCCTCCTCTTCCTTCCTTCCTCCTCCTCCTCTCCTCTCCTTCCTCCTCTCCTCCTCCTCTCCTTCCTTCCTTCCTCCTCTCCTTCCTCTCCTTCCTTCCTCCTCCTCCTCTCCTTCCTTCCTCTCCTCCTCCTCTCCTCTCCTTCCTTCCTCCCTCCTCCTCTCCTTCCTTCCTTCCTTCCCTCCTCCTCTCCCTCCTTCCTTCCTTCCTCTCCCTCCTCCTCCTCTCTCCTTCCTTCCTCCTCCTCCTCTCCCTCCTTCCTCCTCCTCCTTCCTTCCCTTCCTTCCTCCTTCCTCCTCCTTCCTTCCTTCCTCCTCCTCTCCTTCCTTCCTTCCCTCCTTCCTTCCTTCCTCCCTCCCTCCTCCTTCCTTCTTTCCTTCCACTCCTTCCTTCCTCCTCTCCTCCTCCTCTCCTTTCCTTCCTTCCTTTCTCCTCTCCTCTCCATCTTTCCTTCCTTCCTCCTCCTCCTCTCCTTTCCTTCCTTGCTCCTCCTCTCCTTCCTCCCTCCTCCTCCTCTCCTTCTTTCCTTCCTTCTTCTTCCTCTCCTTCCTTCCTTCCTCCTCCTCTCCTTCCTCCTCTCCTCCTCTCCTTCCTTCCTCCCTCCTCCTCCTCTCCCTTCCTTCTTTCCTCGTCCTCTCCTTCCTTTCTCCTCCTCCTCTCCTCTTTCCTTCCTCCTCCTTCTTCCCTCCTTCCTTCCTCTCCTCCTCCTCTCCTTCCTTCCTTCCTCCTCCTCTCCTTCCTCCCTCCTCCTCCTCTCCTTCCTCTTCTTCCTCTCCTCCTTCCTTCCTTCCTCCTCCTCCTTCCTTTCCTCCCTCCTCCTCCCTCCTTCCTCCTCCTCCTCCTTCCTTCCTTCATCCCTCCTCCTTTCCTTCTTCCTTCCTCCTTCCTCCTTCCTTCCTTCCTCCTTCCTTCCTCCCTCCTCTCCTTCCTTCCTCCTCCTCCTCCTCTCCTTCCTCCCTCCTCCTCCTCTCCTTCCTTCCTTCCTCCTCCTCTCCTTTCTTCCTTCCTCTCCTTCCTCCTCCTCCTCTTCCTTCCTTCCTTCCTCCTCCTCTCCTCCTTCCTTCCTCCCTCCTCCTCTCCTTCCTTCCTTCCTTCCTCCTCCTCCTCCTCCTCTCCTTCCCTCCTCCTCCCTCTCCCCCTCTCCTCCTCCTCTTCCTTCTCCTTCCTTCCTTCCTTCCTTCCTCCTCTCCTTCCTTCTTTCCTCCTCTCCTTCCTTCTCCTCCTCCTCTCCTTCCTTCCTCCCTCCTCTCCTCTCCTCCCTCCTCCTCCTCCTCCATCTTCCTTCCTTCCTCCTCTCCTTCCTTCCTCCTTCTCCTCTCCTCCTCCTTCCTCCTCCTCCTCTCCTTCCTTCCTCCTTCTCCTTTCCTTCCTTCCTTCCTTCCTCCTTCTCTCCTTCCTTCCTTCCTCCCTCCTCTCCTGCTTTCCTCCTCCTCTCTCCTTCCTCCATCCCTCCTCCTCCTCTCCTTCTCCTTCCTCCTCCTTCCTCCTTCCTTCCTTGCCCCCTCCTTTCTTCCTTCCCAGCTCTCCTCTCCTCCTCTCCTTCCTTCCTTCCTCCTCCTTCCTTTCCTTCCTCCTCCTCCTCCTCTCCTTCCTTCCTCCCTCCTCCTCCTCTCCTTCCTTCCTCCCCCTGTCCTTTCTTCCTTCCTCCTCTCCTTCCTTCCTTCCTCTCCTCCTCCTTCTTCCTTCCTTCCTTCCTTCCTCTCCTCCTCCTTCCTCCTTCCTTCCTTCCTTCCTCCTCCTCTCCTCTCCTTCCTTCCTTGCTCCCCCTGTCCTTTCTTCGTTCCTCCCACGCTCTCCTTCTTTCCTCCTCCTCTCCTTCCTTCCTTCCTTCCTCCTCCTCTCCTTCCAGAGTGATTGTCCTCCTTGCTCTCTCTGCTTCCTTTCTCCTTCCTCTCCTTCCTTCCTTCCTCCTCCTCCTCTCCTTCTTTTCTTCCTTGTTCCTCCTCTCCTTCCTTCCTTCCTCCACCTCCTCTCCTTTCCTTCCTTCCTTCCTCCTCCTCTCCTTCTTTCCTTCCTCCTCCTCCTTCTTCCTTCCTCCTCCTCTCCTTCCATCCTCCTCCTCCTCTCCTTTCCTTCCTTCCTTCCTTCCTTCCTTCCTTCCTTCCTTCCTTCCTTCCTTCCTTCCTTCCTTCTTTCCTTCCTTCCTTCCTTCCTTCCTTGTTTGTCCTCTCCTTCCTTCCTCCTTCCTCCTCTCCCTTTCCTTCCTTCCTTCCTCCTTCCTTCCTTCCTCCTTCTTCCTTCCTCCTTCCTCCCTCTCTCCTCCTTCCTTCCTCCTTCCTCTCCCTTCCTTCCTTCCTCCCTTCTTTCCTTCCTTCCTTCCTTCCTTCCTTCCTTCCTTCCTTCCTTCCTTCCTTCCTTCCTTCCTCCTCTCCTCCTCCTCTCCTCTCCTTCCTTTTCTTCCTTGTTCCTCCTCTCCTTCCTTCCTTCCTCCACCTCCTCTCCTTTCCTTCCTCCCTCCCTCCTCCTCTCCTTCTTTCCTTCCTCCTCCTCCTTTTCCTACCTTCCTCCTCCTCTCCTTCCTTCCTCCATCCTCCCTCCTCCTCCTTCCTCCCTCCTTCCTCCTCTCCTTCTTTCCTTCCTTTCCTCCTCTCCTTCCTTCCTCTCCTCCTCCTCTCCTTCCTTCCTCCTCCTCTCCTTCCCCTTCCTTCCTTGTTCCTCGTCCTCTCCTTCCTTCCTTCCTCCTCCTCTCCATCTTTCCTTCCTTCCTCCTCCTCTCCTTCCTTCCTTCCTTCCTCTCCTTCCTTCCTTCTTCCTCCTTCTTCATCCTCTCCTTCCTCCCTCCTCCTCCTCTCCTTCCTTCCTTCCTTCTCCTCTCCTTCCTTCCTTCCTCCTCCTCTCCATCTTTCCTTCCTTGCTCCTCCTCTCCTTCCTTCCTTCCTTCTCCTCCTCTCCTTCTTTCCTTCCTTCCTCCTCCCCTCCTTCCTTCCTCCCTCCTCTCCTTCTTTCCTTCCTTGTTCATCCTCTCCTTCCTCCCTCCTCCTCCTCTCCTGCCTTCCTTCCTCCTCCTCCTCTCCTTTCCTCCCTTCCTCCCTCCTTTCCTTCCTTCCTTTCCTTCCTTGTTTGTCCTCTCCTTCCTTCCTCCTCCTCCTCTCCTTCTTTCCTTCCTTGTTCATCCTCTTCCTTCCCTCCCTCCTCCTCCTCTCCTTCCTTCCTTCCTCCTCCTCCTCTCCTTTCCTCCCTTCCTCCCTCCTTTTCCTTCCCTCCCTCCCTCCTCCTCTCCTTCTTTTCTTCCTTGTTCCTCCTCTCCTTCCTTCCTTCCTCCTCCTCCCCTCCTCCTCTCCTTTCCTTCCTTCCTCCCTCCTCCTCTCCTTCTTTCCTTCCTCCTCCTCCTCTTCTACCTTCCTCCTCCTCTCCTTCCATCCTCATCCTCCTCTCCTTTCCTTCCTCCCTCCCGCCTCCTCTCCATCTTTCCTTCCTTGCTCCTCCTCTCCTTCCTTCCTTCCTTCTCCTCTCCTTCCTTCCTTCCTTGTTTGTCCTCTCCTTCCTTCCTCCCTCCTCTCCTTCTTTCCTTCCTTGTTCATCCCTCCTCCCTCCCTCCTCCTCCTCTCCTCCCTTCCTCCCTCCTCCTCCTCTCCTTTCCTCCCTTCTTTCCTTCCTTCCTTCCTTCCTTCCTTCCTTCCTCCTCCCTCCCTCCTCCCTCCCTCCTCCTCTCCTTCCTTCCTTTCTCCTCCTCTCCTTCCTTCCTCCTCCTCTCCTTCCTTCCTTCCTTGGTCTCGTCCTCTCCTTCCTTCCTTCCTCCTTCTCTCCATCTTTCCTTCCTTGCTCCTCCTCTCCTTCCTTCCTTCCTTCTCCTCTCCTTCCTTCCTTCCTTGTTTGTCCTCTCCTTCCTTCCTCCCTCCTCCTCTCCTTCTTTCCTTCCTTGTTCATCCTCTCCTTCCTCCCTCCTCCTCCTCTCCTGCCTTCCTTCCTCCTCCTCCTCTCCTTTCCTCCCTTCCTCCCTCCTTTCCTTCCTTCCTTCCTTCCTTCCTCCCTCCTCCTCTCCTTTTCTTCCTTGTTCCTCCTCTCCTTCCTTCCTTCCTCCACCTCCTCTCCTTTCCTTCCTCCCTCCCTCCTCCTCTCCTTCTTTCCTTCCTCCTCCTCCTCTTCTAGCTTCCTCCTCCTTTCCTTCCGTCCTCCTCCTCTCCTTCCTTCCTTCCTTGTTCGTCCTCTCCTTCCTTCCTTCCTCCTCCTCTCCATCTTTCCTTCCTTGCTCCTCCTCTCCTTCCTTCCTTCCTTCCTTCCTTCCTTCTCCTCTCCTTCCTTCCTTCCTTCCTTGTTCGTCCTCTCCTTCCTTCCTCCCTCCTCCTCTCCTTCTTTCCTTCCTTGTTCATCCTCTCCTCCCTCCCTCCTCCTCCTCTCCTTCCTTCCTTCCTCCTCCTCCTCTCCTTTCCTCCCTCCTTTCCTTCCTTCCTTCCTTCCTTCCTCCCCCTCTCCTTCCTTTGTTTATTCCTTCCTCCTCGGTGAAGCAGTAAGACAGCAAGAGGAATGCCGGCACAGCCGATCATCGAAACAGCTGATCGTCCACTCCTTCCTTCCTCCTCTCCTTCCTTCCTCCTCTCCTTCCTTCCTCCTCCTCCTCTCCTTCCTTCCTTGCTCCTCCTCTTCCTTCTTTCCTTTCTTGCTCTTCCTTCCTTCCTTCCTTCCTTCCTTCCTTCCTTCCTTCCTTCCTTCCTTCCTTCCTTCCTTCCTCCTGTGTGAAGCAGTAAGACAGCGAGGGGATCCCGTCAGAGCTTTATCGTCAGAACAGCCGATCGTCGGAAGGGGGCAAAAAAAAAGAAATACCTCAAGAGTGACTCGGTGGGGGAGAACGCCGTCGGCGCCGTCGGCCACGCCCATGATTGATGCACATGCGCGATAATCACTGACCGGGCGGGGTGAGGGGCCGGTGGAGTGGGGCGGGGCCAGTCAGGGCGACCATCGGCCGCTTCTCGAGCGGCGCGAATCAGAGCCACCGGTTCTACCAAACCGTTCGAACCGGTAGAATCCCACTCCCGGTTTCCGGATGATGATTCGGGACGGCCCAGCGGAGCTCTATGTCTCGGGGCGTCGTGGACCCCGGTTTCGATCGGCTTCGATCGAAGCTTCGATCGGCTTGACAAGCCGCCGCCGACCTTCCTTGATTCCACCTGGAGCTCACCTGGTGGGCCAGCATCCTTCAGGCCAATTCCAACCGGGGTGTGTGTGTGTGTGTGTGTGTGTGTGTGTTACTCTTTGCTGCCACCCAGGCAGGGAAGAGGTGACGAGAGAAGGAGTGCCACGGATCCTGCGGCTTACGATTTGAACCCGAGGCGGAACGGCCGAGCAAGCCCACGAGTGACGTCGTCGCCAGGTAAAGGAATCGCCCAGGTAGATCCTTCCCACGCCCGAGGAAACCACCCAGGCCGTAAACCCCAAACTGATAAAACGGGTTGCACCTCGCTCCCGTTGCAAAAGTGTCCCCCGCCCTCGACTTCTCCCCAGGTGCCTGCGTGGTTTCTGTCTCCGTCTTCCCGATTGTAAAATTAAAAATAGATTTATGGAATGTGGTTTGATCTTTGATCCGCAACCTCGTGTCTTCGTCATTGCTGGAATGACCCGGGGCATAATCTTGATCTGACAACGATCTGGCCATGATCTTTTCTTTTTTCTTTTTCTTTTTTTAAATTTTTTTATTGGTTTTTAAAAACAAACATAAACAAACAAACATCAAGCCGTCTTCCATAGGTGTACATACAGCGTGCCGGTGGGTTTTTCAAATGGTTTTGTGCTTCCATTTCGTAGTCTTCCATTACAATGACATGACATAGAATCTCATACTGTCAATCAAAAACTAAATACCTTAATATCATTATTGATCAATTGAAGATCATTGATCTTCAATTACAATGACATGACATAGAATCTCATACTGTCAATCAAAAACTAAATACCTTAATATCATTATTGATCAATTGAAGATCATGGATCTTCAGTTACAATGACATGACATAGAATCTCATACTGTCAATCAAAAACTAAATACCTTAATATCATTATTGATCAATTGAAGATCATTGATTACAATGACATGACATAGAATCTCATACTGTCAATCAAAAACTAAATACCTTAGTATCATTATTGATCAATTGAAGATCATTGATCTTCAGTTACAATGAAATGACGTAGAATCTCATATTGTCAATCAAAAACTAAATACCTTAATATCATTATTGATCAATTGAAAATCATGGATCTTCAATTACAATGACATGACATAGAATCTCATACTGTCAATCAAAAACTAAATACCTTAATATCATTATTGATCAATTGAAGATCATGGATCTTCAGTTACAATGACATGACATAGAATCTCATACTGTCAATCAAAAACTAAATACCTTAATATCATTATTGATCAATTGAAGATCATTGATCTTCAGTTACAATGACATGACATAGAATCTCATATTGTCAATCAAAAACTAAATACCTTAATATCATTATTGATCAATTGAAGATCATGGATCTTCAATTACAATGACATGACATAGAATCTCATACTGTCAATCAAAAACTAAATACCTTAATATCATTATTGATCAATTGAAGATCATGGATCTTCAGTTACAATGACATGACATAGAATCTCATATTGTCAATCAAAAACTAAATACCTTAATATCATTATTGATCAATTGAAGATCAATGATCTTCAGTTACAATGACATGACATAGAATCTCGTATTGTCAATCAAAAACTAAATACCTTAGTATCACGATTAACCAATCGTTTGACTATACTTTTATTCATTCATGTTTTACAAGATCACCATCATTTACTTAATTTATTGTCTAACAGTTCATATTATCATCCCAAATCTATCCTATTATATAGTTATAATATAGTTATAATATAGTAATAGATCAGTATAATATAGCTATTATATAGTTATAATAAGAAAGCAGTACATCTTTATATATTTATTATTTAGTTATAATAAGAAAGAAGTACATCTTTATAAATTTATTATTTAGTTATAATAAGAAAGAAGTACATCTTTATATATTTATTATTTAGTTATAATAAGAAAGTACATCTTTATAAATTTATTATTTAGTTATAATAAGAAAGCAGTACATCTTTATATATTTATTATTTAGTTATAATAAGAAAGAAGTACATCTTTATATATTGATTATTTAGTTATAATAAGAAAGAAGTACATCTTTATATATTGATTATTTTCTAAAAGTCTACCTATTTCATCCCTGTACTTCGTTATCTAACCATTGATAGAAAAGATGCCCAATTTTATAAAACTGTTTTATCCTCTTGTTCTCTCATTTCAAATGCCCATCTCCTCATTTCAGCGCCTTCCAATATTTTCTTCATGATTTCCTCCTGGGATGGTATCTTCTCATTTTTCTCAATTTTTAGCAAATACAATGAGCTGACAATGATCTTGATTTCAATCCAGTTGAAAATTGAAATGGTGATGGTTTAAAAAGCTGAACAGGTGTGGGGAAACAGGTGTGGTCCTCACAGAGACATCTCGACTACTTGAGCAATGTGTAATTGGCCAATAAATAAATTATTTATATATATTTATATATATATATATATATATATATATATATATATATATATATATATATATATATATATATATATATATATATATATATATATATATATATATATATATTCCGTGTGGATTAATAATTTGCAGGAAGAAGCTAATGAGTTCTATAATTGATATGTCTGCAGATAAGGCACAATTCGTCGAGACAGCTAATGTTGCAGAGGGCAAAAATTTGAAATTGGGTCGGAAGCAAACAACCGATGAAAACCGATGC
>NC_142025.1:122620583-122688083 GCF_049901735.1 Notechis scutatus
TAGATAACTATAGAAAGATAGATGATAGAAAGATAGATGATACATAACTATAGAAAGATAGATGATAGAAAACTATAGAAAGAAAAATGATAGATGATAGATAACTATAGAAAGATAGATGATAGATAACTATAGAAAGATGATAGATAACTATATAGATGATAAATAGGTAACTATAGAAAGATCGATGATAGAAAGATAGATGATACATAACTATAGAAAGAAAAATGATAGATGAGATAACTATAGAAAGAGATGATAGATAACTATAGAAAGATGATAGATAACTATATAAATGATAAATAGATAACTATAGAAAGATAGATGATAGAAAGATAGATGATAGATAACTATAGAAAGATAGATGATAGAAAACTATAGAAAGAAAATGATAGATGATAGATAACTATAGAAAGATAGATGATAGATAACTATAGAAAGATAGATGATAGAAAGATAGATGATAGATAACTATAGAAAGATAAATGATAGAAAACTATAGAAAGAGGATAGATAACTATATAAATGATAAATAGATAACTATAGAAAGATCGATGATAGATAACTATAGAAAGATAGATGATAGATAACTATAGAAAGATAGATGATAGAAAGATAGATGATAGATAACTATAGAAAGATAGATGATAGAAAACTATAGAAAGAGGATAGATAACTATATAAATGATAAATAGATAACTATAGAAAGATAGATGATAGAAAGATAGATGATACATAACTATAGAAAGATAGATGATAGAAAACTATAGAAAGAAAAATGATAGATGATAGATAACTATAGAAAGATAGATGATAGATAACTATAGAAAGATGATAGATAACTATATAGATGATAAATAGGTAACTATAGAAAGATCGATGATAGAAAGATAGATGATACATAACTATAGAAAGAAAAATGATAGATGAGATAACTATAGAAAGAGATGATAGATAACTATAGAAAGATGATAGATAACTATATAAATGATAAATAGATAACTATAGAAAGATAGATGATAGAAAGATAGATGATAGATAACTATAGAAAGATAGATGATAGAAAACTATAGAAAGAAAAATGATAGATGATAGATAACTATAGAAAGATAGATGATAGATAACTATAGAAAGATAGATGATAGAAAGATAGATGATAGATAACTATAGAAAGATAGATGATAGATAACTATAGAAAGGCGAAAACTATAGATAGATTGTTGTAATGACGAGGCAGTCGAGTGATCATGAACAACTGAATCATGATGATCTTTATTGGAGTCTAGTCTTGCATTTATACACATTTTTAATTCTCCTCCATCATTGGTTAACTTTGGTTACTGCTTAACTTTGGTTACTGTTTAGCATAGTAATTAATACAATTCATTATCTCTAGTTAAAGTCTAACATATGTTTACTTCCTCTCTCTAATCTTCCTTTAGATTAGTGACTTTGTTTGCCTGAGTTTGCTTTATAAACATTCTTTATCTGAGGTTTGCCATCCGAGATTGGAACATGCCTGCAATTACAACTCTGCAATAGATGATAGATAAGCAGGTAGGTAGAGGTGGATAGATTAGATAGAGTGAATGAGTGAGTGATTGATAGTTGGGGATGGATGGGGAGAGGGAGAGGGAGAGAGAGAGAGAGAGGGAGAGGGAGAGAGAGAGAGAGAGAGAGAGAGAGATGGGAGATGGATGATAGATAGATAAGATAGATCAAGGGTCTTCCAACTTGACAGCTTTAAAACTTAGGGACTTCAACGCCCAGAATTCCTCCTCCAGTCATGCCAGCTCAAGAATTCTGGGCGTTGAAGTCCATGAGTCTTAAAGCTGTCAAGTTGGAAGACCCTTGAGACAGATGGTAAGATAGATTAGACAGATACTGTAAATGATTGATAGAGATATATGATTGATAGATAACTATAGATAGATAGATGATAGACAGGTAGATAGGTAGATGATAGATAGATAAATAGATAGATGATAGGTAGGTAGGTAGGTGGATGATAGGTAGGTAGGTAGTGAGAGGTGGATAGTTGGGGATGGATGGATAGATGGATAGATAGATAGATAATTATAGAGACATGATTATAGAAAGATCGATAAGATAGATTAGACAGACACAGACAGACAGACAGGTAGAGATAGATAGATAAGATAGATACTAGGTGGGTAGAGATGGATAGATTAGAGATTGATAGTTGGGGATGGATGGATGGGTAGATAGATAATTATAGAGAGATAATTATAGAAAGATAGATAAGATAGATAAGATAGATTAGATGGATGGATGGATGGGTGGATAGATAGATAGATAGATAGATAGATAGATAGATAGATAGATAGATAGATAAATAGATAGATAGACAGATAGATAGATACTAGGTAGGTAGAGGTGGATAGATTAGAGATTGATAGTTGGGGATGGATGGATAGATAGATAATTATAGAGAGATAATTATAGAAAGATAGATAAAATAGATTAGACAGGCAGACAGACAGATAGATAAATGATAGATAGATGCATAGATAGATAGATAGATGATAGATAGATAGATAGATGCATAGATATAGATAGATGCATAGATAGATAGATAGATGCATATAGATAGATAGATGCATAGATATAGATAGATGCATAGATAGATAGATAGATAGATAGATGCATATAGATAGATAGATGCATATATAGATAATAGATAGTTAGATAGTTAGTTAGTTAGTTAGTTAGTTAGATAGATAGATAGATAGATAGATAGATAGATAGATAGATACTAGGTAGGTAGAGGTGGATAGATTAGAGATTGATAGTTGGGGATAATTATAGAGAGATAATTATAGAAAGATAGATAAGATAGATTAGATAGGATAGATAGATAAAAATAGACCAGGGTCTTTCAACTTGACAGCTTTAAGACTGATGGACTTCAAGTCCCAGAATTCCTCCTCCAGTCAGGTCAGCTCAGGGATTCTGGGAGTTGAAGTCCATCAGTCTTGCCAAGATGGAAGATCCTTGGCTTAAAATCAAAGGCAACCAGGCGGGCTCCTGAGTAAGATTTAATTCTTCCGGATGAAGTGACACCCCCCGGCCTGCCCAGCTCTAGGCCCCTGTTCCAATGTTGGCTGCTTTAAAGAGCGTTGGGACTCCAACTCCCAGAATTCCCCTGGCTGGCTGGGGCAAGGGAATTCTGGGAGTCGCAGTCCGCCTCTTTCTGAACCGCCCCCCGGCGCTGGCGTCCCATTTGGTATAAAAAACTGAGGCAGAAGAGGAACCCAAAGGCACTCTGCCCACGCTCAGAGACCCTCAGGGCATCCCTTTGGGGCTGGCCTGACGTCATTTTACCGCGGGCGCATGACGTCACGCCAGGGCGACAGGCCAGGCCAAAAAAAAAAGGGGCGGGGAAAACGGAGCTCGGGTCACGTGACGCCGCGACGGGCTCACGTCCAACGACGTCCTCCCCCGGCCTGGCAAAATTAAAAGCGAGGGAGAAGGAGCGGGGGGCGTGGCCTCGGATCACGTGCCCTCCCGTCCCCTCCACGCGCCCGGCGAGCGTGGGGTCACGTCCAACGACGTCCCTTTCCCCCGCCCCCTCCCCTCAGGCCTGGCAAAATAGAGAGAGAGAGAGAGAGAGAGAGAGAGAGGAGGAAGGGGCGTGGCCTCGGATTACGTGCCCCCGCCGTCCCCTCCACGCGCCCGGCGAGCGCGGGGTCACGTCCAACGACGTCCCTTCCCCCCACCCTCAGGCCTGGCAAAATGGAGGAGGAAGGGGCGTGGCCTCGGATCACGTGCCCCCGTCCCCTCCCGACGTTCCTTTCCTCAGGCCTGACAAAATCGAGAGAGAGAGAGACACACAGAGAGGAGGGGCGTGGCCTCGGATCACGTGCCCCCGTCCCCTCCACGCGCCCGGCAAGCGCGGGGTCACGTCCAACGACGTCACTTTTCCCCCACCCCTCTCAGGCCTGGCAAAACCGAGGAGGAAGGGGCGTGGCCTCGGATCACGTGCCTCCCCGTCCCCCTCCACGCGCCGTCGAGCGCGGGGTCACGTCCAAAGACGTCCTTTCCCTCCCCGCCCCCGAGAGAGGGACGTCCCTTTTCCCCCACCCCCTCAGGCCTGGCAAAACCAGGAGAGTGGAGGAAGGGGCGTGGCCTCGGATCACGTGCCCGCCCTCCGTCCCCTCCACGCGCCCGGCCAGCGCGGGGTCACGTTCAACGACGTCCCTTTACCCCCCTTCAGGCCTGGCAAAATCGAGTGGAGGAAGGGGCGTGGCGTCGGATCACGTGCCCGCCCTCCGTCCCCTCCACGCGCCCGGCGAGCGCGGGGTCACGTCCAACGACGTCACTTTCCCCCGGGCCTGGCAAAATCGAGAGAGAGAGAGAGAGAGAGAGAGAGAGGAGGGGGCGTGGCCTCGGATCACGTGCCCCCGTCCCCTCCACGCGCCCGGCGAGCGCGGGGTCACGTCCAACGACGTCCCTTCCCCCCCTCAGGCCTGGCAAAATCGAGAGAGAGAGAGAGAGAGAGAGAGAGGAGGAGGGGGCGTGGCCTCGGATCACGTGCCCGCCCTCCGTCCCCTCCACGCGCCCGGCGAGCGCGGGGTCACGTCCAACGAGGTCACTTTTCCCCCACCCCTCTCAGGCCTGGCAAAACCGAGGAGGAAGGGGCGTGGCCTCGGATCACGTGCCTCCCACGTACCCTCCACGCGCCGTCGAGCGCGGGGTCACGTCCAAAGACGTCCTTTCCCTCCCCGCCCCCGAGAGAGGGACGTCCCTTTTCCCCAGGCCTGGCAAAACCGAGGAGGAAGGGGCGTGGCCTCGGATCACGTGCCCCGCCGTCCCCTCCACGCGCCCGGTGAGCGCGGAGTCACGTCCAACGACGTCCTTTCCCCCCAGAGAGGGACGTCCCTTCCCCCCACCTCCCTCAGGCCTGGCAAAACCGAGACAGAGAGACGAGGAGGGGCGTGGCCTCGGATTACGTGCCCTCCCGTCCTCTCCACGCGCCGTCGAGCGCGGGGTCACGTCCAACGACGTCCCTTTCCCCCCACCCCCACCCCTCAGGCCTGGCAAAATCGAGAGAGAGAGAGAGAGAGAGAGAGGAGGAAGGGGCGTGGCCTCGGATCACGTGCCCGCCCTCCGTCCCCTCCACGCGCCCGTCGAGCGCGGGGTCACGTCCAACGACGTCCCTTTCCCCCATCACCCCCTCCTCAGGCCTGGCAAAATCGAGAGAGTGGAGGAAGGGGCGTGGCCTCGGATCACGTGCCCGCCCTCCGTCCTCCACGCGCCCGGCGAGCGCGGGGTCACGTCCAACGACGTCCCTTTCCCCCAGGCCTGGCAAAATCGAGAGAGAGAGAGAGAGTGTGGAGGAAGGGGCGTGGCCTCGGATCACGTGCCCGCTCCCCGTCCCCTCCACACGCCCGGCCAGCGCGGGGTCACGTCCAACGACGTCCCTTCCCCTGCGAGAGGGAGGAGAGAGGGAGGAGGAAGAGCGAGGGGGCGGGGCCGGGGCCTTGGATCACGTGACCTCCCCTCCAACCAAGGCCCGAGGGGAACAGGGGGCGGGGCAAGGTGACGTCCAATCTCGTCGCCCGGCCCCCGGGTGACGCAGTTTCCCGCGCGCCCGCCCGCCCGCCTTTTCGAAAGAAGAGCGAGGGCGGCCGCCGTCGCCGCCGCGTCACGTGACCGGGAAGGAGGGCGGCCATCTTGGTGGACCAAACACAAACAAGCGGCCGGAGGAGGAGGAGGAGGAAGGAAGGAAGGAAGGAGCGCGAGAGAACGCCGAGCCGCCGCCGAGCCGGGGGGAGGAAAACAAAACAAAACAAAACAAAAACAACCAAACGAAAAAAAAAAAAAAAGCCGTCGCGGCCTATTTTCTCCTCCTCCTCCTCTCCCCCCCTCAGCCCGGCCCGCCCCTCTCCCTTCCCCTCACCTCACCTCACTCGCCTCGAGCCAGCCGCCCAGTCACCCACCGGCGGGTAAGCTTCGCCGCGGGGCCGGGAGGGCGGGGGTGGGCCTCCGTCGCCATGGGAACCGGGACTCTCCTCCTCCTCCTGCCCCCCCACACAGAAACCCCCCACATCACACACACACCGGGCCCGCAGGAGGAGGAGGAGGAGGAGGCGGCCCTTTGCCCCGCGTGGGCCTTGGGAGGAGGGTCTCCTGCAAAAAAAAGGGGGGGAAGTGGGAGGGGGAGTTTCGGGTCTGTCCTGCCCCCCATCCCACCCTTTGCAGGGGGGTCTTTGTGGTGGGGAGGGAGGAGGAGGGGGGGGTGTATTGCGGGGTCCGGGGGTGGGGGCAGAGAGAGAAAGCGTGGAAGGAAGGGAGGGAGGGAGGGAGGGAGGGGGGCGCTTAAAAGCTTGCAAAGGAGAGCCAGCCCCCCTGTTCCCCGATGAGGGGAAGCCAAGAGATCGGGGCATGCGTGTGTGTGTGGGGGTGAGGGGGGCTGGGGAGGTATGAATTGGGGTGACGAGGGGGGAGGTTTGCATGCCCCCTTCTCTTAATGGACACCCCTCCCTCCCCTCCCATGCATGCAAATTTGGGGTGAGGGGTCTGAAGGAGCAGAGGGGGGCCCAAGAGACTGGTGCATGCATGTGTGTGGGGGTATAAATTGGGGTGAGGGGGAGGGTTCCATGCACCCCTTCTCTTAAGGGACGCCCCTCCCTCCCCTCCCATCATGCAAAATTTTGGGGGCTCTGAAGGAGGGGGATCCCCCAAGAGCATGCATGTGGCGGGAGGGGGTGTATGAATTGGGGTGACGAGGGGAGAGGTTGCATGCACCCCTTCTCCTAAGGACGCCCCTCCACTCCCATGCATGCAAATTTTTGGGGGTCTGAAGGAGGGGATCCCCCAAGAGCATGCATGTGGCGGGAGGGGGTTATTAATTGGGGTTTACAGGGGGAGGGTTGCATGCACCCTTCTCCTAATGGACACCTCCCTCCCCTCCCATGCATGCAAATTTTTGGGGGATCTGAAGGAGGGGATCCCCCAAGAGCATGCATGTGGCGGGAGGGTGTGTGTGAATTGGGGTGACAAGGAGGAGGCTTGCATGCACCCCTTCTCCTAATGGACGCCCTCCCTCCTCCCATGCATGCAAATTTTTGGGGGTCTGAAGGAGGGGGATCCCCCCAAGAGCATACATGTGGCAGGAGGGGGTGTATGAATTGGGGTGACAAGGAGGAGGGTTGCATGCACCCCTCCCTCCCCTCCCATGCATGCAAATTTGGGGGCGTCTGAAGGAGCTGAGGGGGCCCAAGAGACTGGTGCATGCATGTGTCTGTGGGGGTGTGTGTGTGTATGAATTGGGGTGACGAGGGAGGGAGGGTTGCATGCACCCCCTCTCCTAATGGACACCCCTCCCTCCCTCTCTGGGCATGCAAATTTGTGGGGGGACACGGATGCTGAAGGAGTGGGGTTGGGGGTTGGTGGAAAGGGTGGGGGGTGCAGACCCTCTTTCCAAGGCCACGTTTTTTTTGGGGGTTGGCTGTGCAAGGGAGGGGGGAGAGTTACGGTTAGGGGGTCGGTTTGCAGAAAGGGCAATGGCCTCCTCCCCCTCCAAAAAAAAAAAAAGGGAAAATAAAGGAGCTTTTGCAATTGCAAAAAAAAAAAAAGAGCTTTTGCAATTGAAAGAAAGGAGGGAAAAAGGAAGTTTTGCTATTGCAAAAGAAAAGGAGGAGGAAAAAAAAGCTCTTTGGGGCGCCTGCTTTTTCAAAACCAGGTTGCATGGATTGTGGGTTTTTGTGGGGTTTTTTGTGTGTGTGTTTCACCTGAGACGCTGCTTCCTTTCCAAGTAAATAAGGACCCTTCTCTCTCCTCCCCCCCAAAAAGGAACCACCTTCCAAGGGCTTGACCTGGCTTCACCTGAAGCCACCTTTGACCTCCTGATGCCGCAGGGGAGGAGGAGGAGGAGGAGGTGGAAAGCAGCAGCAGCAGTGTCCCCCCTCCTCCCCCAAGGATGTTGGCCTTAGGCCTGGTTCAAAGCCAGAGAGGGCTTAATGATTTGCCAGCCGGGTCAGGAGCGTGACCTGGGTTGGGACATGGAAGGGGGTAAACATGGACCCTGGCTGTGGGGAATGACGACTCTGCAGCCCAAGAGTCTTTTAAGGAGAGACTGGATGGCCCATGGGTTGGAAATGTTATAGGCCAGGGTCTCCTTGTGCTTGAGCAGGGGGCTGGATGAGACGACCTCCAAGGTCCCTTTCCAACTCTAAATCCTAGATCAATTAATTAGAGGAATGACTTGGCTCCAGAGGTATTGTGGCTTGCTCCATCACGGGGATGGCTTTTAAGAAGAGGTTGGGACCACCCATTTGTCTGAAATGGGTGTAGGGGGTTGGACATGGGGGTTGGACTAGATGACCTCCAAGGTCCCTTTCCAACTCTTGAGGTTCTCTAATCCTAGATCAATGAATCAGAGAAAAAATGACTTGGCTCCAGAGGTATTGTGGCTTGCTCCATCACGGGGATGGCTTTTAAGAAGAGGTTGGGACCACCCATTTGTCTGAAATGGGTGTAGGGGGGTTGGACGGGGGGTTGGACTAGATGACCTCCAAGGTCCCTTCCAATTCTGATAATTCTATAATCCCACATCAATCAGTGGAACGACTAGAGATATTGCAGGTGCTCCATCGCTGGAGGGTTTTGAAGGAGACTGGATATTTATTTTGTCTGGAATAAGGTTATAGGGGGGGTGTCTTGTGCTGGAGATGGGGGGCTGGACTAGATGACCTCCAAGGTCCCTTTCCGACTCTTGAGGTTCTCTAATCCTAGATCAATGACTCAGAGAAAAAATGACTTGGCTCCAGAGGTATTGTGGCTTGCTCCATCACGGGAGGCTTTTAAGAAGAGGTTGGGACCACCCATTTGTCTGAAATGGGTGCAGGGGATTGGACTAGGGGGTTGGACTAGATGACCTCCAAGGTCCCTTTCCAACTCTGATATTCTATAATCCCACATCAATCAGTGGAACGACTAGAGATATTGCAGGTGCTCCATCGCTGGAGGGTTTTGAAGGAGACTGGATATTTATTTTGTCTGGAATCAGGTTATAGGGGGTCTTGTGCTTGAGCAGGGGCTGGACTAGATGACCTCCAAGGTCCCTTTCCGACTCTTGAGGTTCTCTAATCCTAGATCAATGACTCAGAGAAAAATGACTTGGCTCCAGAGGTATTGTGGCTTGCTCCATCACGGGAGGCTTTTAAGAAGAGGTTGGGACCACCCATTTGTCTGAAATGGGTGTAGGGGGTTGGACATGGGGGTTGGACTAGATGACCTCCAAGGTCCCTTTCCAACTCTGATAATTCTATAATCCCACATCAATCAGTGGAAGCGACTAGAGATATTGCAGGTGCTCCATCGCTGGAGGGTTTTGAAGGAGACTGGATATTTATTTTGTCTGGAATCAGGTTATAGGGGGTCTTGTGCTTGAGGAGGGGCTGGACTAGATGACCTCCAAGGTCCCTTCCAACTCTTGATGTTCTATAATCCCACATCAATCAGTGGAACGACTGGACTAGAGATATTGTGGCGTGCTTCGTTGCTGGAGGGTTTTGAAGGAGACTGGATATTTATTTTGTCTGGAATAAGGTTATAGGGGGGGTGTCTTGTGCTGGAGCAGGGGGGCTGGACTAGATGACCTCCGAGGTCCCTTCCAACTCTGATCTTCTATAATCCCAGATCAATTAATCAGCGGAACGACTTGAGATATTGTGGGTGCTCCCATCGCTGGAGGCTTTTAAGAAGGGACTGGATATTTGTGTGGAATCAGGTTATAGGGGGGTCTTGTGCTGGAGCAGGGGGCTGGACTAGAAGACCTCCAAAGGTCCCTTCCAGCTCTCTTCTGATTCATTGATGGCTTGATTGATTGGGGGAAAGGGTGGGCTGGTGGGAGGTCACTGCATGGCTCTGTCTATGGGAAGCGATTGGACTGCCGTTGGTCAGAAATCGTGTCGGGGTCTCCCGCCTTGGGCGTTGGGACTAGATGACCTCCCAAGGCTCCCTTCCCAACTCCGTCTCTCTCTTGTGTCGCAGCCAGCAAGGTCATCTAGACCATCCCCACCACCCCACCTCGCTTTCATCCTGCGTGTTGGAAGATCCGTTTTATCGGGGTTGGTTCGGTTCTGGAAACCGAATTTTTTTTTTTTTTAAACTCCAGGTAATCTTTGACTTCTTTGGCAACCACAACGGCGCCTCTCCCATTTCTGCCGCTAAGTGAAGACAAGTTTTAAGTGGGGTTTACCTCCCCCCCCCACCCACATTTTACCCCCCTTTCTTCAAACCATCCTGGTTCAAAAGTGGTTCAAAAGTGGAATCGCTGCGGCTCGTTGGGGGCTCCGCTGAGTTTTGAGTTTTGTTTCTGGACGTCTGGCTTGTAGCGCGTCGAATTTCCTCGAATTTTTTTGGGGGGCGAGGGAGGCTTTGGAAGGGCGTGAGACTTTGCCCCAAGTCTGCCCAGGCTGAGGTCTCCTCTTTATAAGCTGTTGACATGGTCATTTTATAATTTTATAATTATATATATAATTATATATATGTTTTCTTAAGTTTTTATGGTCCTTACATGTATGGTCATTTTAGTGATGATCATGATCAGGGTCGTCAGGTCATGGTCCAGTGGTCAAGAGGTCAGTCATCGCGTTTGTGTCATGATCATGATCCCGGTCGTCAGGTCAGGTCAGGTCCGGGTCCATCAGTCATGGCGTCATGATCATGGTCGCTGTCATGATCAGGTCAGTCATGTGGTACAGTCAGGTCATGGCGTCTGGCATTGCATGTGTCATGATCTGGTCAGGTCCATGAAGCACTGGATCAGGTCGGCCTCCATTGCGGTCGTGGTCCTGATCATGCGTCATGATCGCCGGTCGTCGGCTGCCCATTGGATCAGGTCAGTGCATGATGGTCATGGCATGGCGTTAATATATTGTCGAGGTCTTGTGGTCATGATCAGGTCAGGTCAGGTCATGCTGATTCATGGTCTCTCATGGCGTCAGGGTCAGGTCAGGTCGGTCATGCGCGTTTGCATGTCATGGTCTGGTCAGTCATGGCTCGGGTCAAGATCCAGTCAGGTCAGTGTCGTTTGTGATCATGATCATGTTGATCGTCCAGGTCGGGTCAGGTCAGGTCAGGTCGTAAGGTCCGTTGGCATGGCCTGTCAGTCGTGGTCAGATAAGATCATGGTCATGATCCGTCCGATCAGGGTCATGCATGGTTGTTGTCAGGTCAAGTCAGGTCAGGTCATGGCCGTTTTAACTGATCTTGATCATGATCTGGTCAGTCAGGTCATGGCCTTAGCGTTTTTTATGATCATCGCAGTCAGGTCCTGGTCAGGGGTCATGCATGCCATTTGTATCAGTTGGTCGGTCAGGGTCAGGTCAGTGGCTAGCATTTCTCTCTGATCCAGTGTCCGTCAGATCAAGTCACTTGTCCTTTAACATTATCCTGTCACGGGCCGGTCGGTCCTTGGTCACTGCCTTTTTACTTGATCACTGTCGGTCATCAGATCAGTGGTCTGGTCGGTCAGGTCATGCCTTGGCATTTATGAGGTCAAGGTCTGGTCAATGGCGTTTGTGCTCATGATCAGGTCAGTCAGGTCATGGCATGATCATTAAGGTTAGTTGATCAGTCAGTCATGTGTCATATCATGATCGGGTCCAGTCATGGCATGTGATCATGCCTTCGGGTCATGGTCCGTCAGGTCAAGTTCAGATGATCAAGATCAGGTCATGGCCTGGTTTTCGTTCGTCATCGGGTCCGGTCAAGATGGTCATGGTCAGGTTGATCAAGTCATGATCATGGCGTGGCGTCATCGTCATGTTCGATCAAATCATCATGGCGCGTTCGTCGGGTCAGGTCATGGCGTTGGCGCATGTCATGCCAGGTCAAGGTGAGGTCATGGCGTTTTAGCGTTATCAGGGTCGGGTGTGGCTTGTTGTGGCTTATCGTCAGTCATGGTCAGGTCAGATCTAGTGGGTCTTGGCGTGGCAGTCGTCATCGGGTAAGATTAAGGTCAGTCGCTTGGCATGGCGTTTGTCATGGTCATGGTCTGGTCAGGTCCTTGGCATGGCGTTCAGGTCAAGTCAGGTCATGGCTTCTTGTCATGTTGGGTCAGGTCTAATGGTCGTCAAGGTCAGATCATGGCGTTTCATGATCATGATCGTTGGGTCAGGTCATGTCTATTTGATCTTGTCATGATCGGTCGGACATGGCGTTTTGCTATCTTGTCATCAGATTCAGGTTTTCAGGTCAGGTCAGATCAGTCATGGTCATGATCATGATAATTCAAGGTCGGTCATTTGCATGTCGTCTTGTAAAATCCGGGTCAGGATCAAGTCAGGTCGGTCATGCTTTGCCATGATCGTCGGGTCTGGTCAGGTCATGTGGCGTTTGATCCTTGTCAGGTCTCATTTTGCGTCATGATCTGATCCAACCAAGTCAGGGTCATGCTTGGCGTTTATCATGTCGCGTCGATCGGTCATGGCCTTTTAAGTCAGTCATGATCATGATCGGGTCAGGTCAGTCATAGTTTCCTTGTCCATTTGTCATGATCGTGATCGGGTCAGGTGAGTCAGGTGTCATTTGTCAGTCAGTGTCGGTCGTCGCGTCCGCCGTCCTTCAGGTCTGGTCATCGCAGATACATGGCATTGGGTCAGGTCAAGGTCGGTCATGGCATGTCAGTCCGTTGTGGTCGGTCTTGGCCATCTTCTAGGTCAGGTCAGATTCCGGTCGTCATGGCGTTTGCACGTCTGTGATCATGGTCCGTCGGGTTGGTTCGGTCTGGTCATCCTGGGTCAGGTCAAGGTCCGTCTTGGTGTTTACACTCAATGGGTCACTCTCATCATGGCATGTGGCATCATTATCATCGGATCGGGTCAGATCAGGTCCAGGTCATAGCCTGGCGTTTTGTCATGATCAAGGGTCAGATCCGGTCAAGATTGGGATTATGGCATAGGTAACGATCAGGGTCAGGTCATTATAGCATGGCGTTTATGCGATCTTGTCAATCAGGTCGCATTGGTCGGTCAGGTCATGTCCGTTTAATCCTGATCAAGGTCCGGTCAAGGTCATCATGGGCCTGTGATCGCGCTGCATTAAAATCGCAACATGATCATGGCGTTTTTCTATCATGGGTCAGGTCAAGATCGCATGCCGTTTAGTCATAATCATGGTCCATCTGTGTCATGGCGTTTTTATGATCATGATCGTCCTGGTCAGGTCATGGCCCGGTTGTCGTTCAGGTCCTCATGCATGTGTTTGGTCCGTCCCCGGGTCAGGTCATGTGGTCATGGCTGATCGGTCACGGGTCAGATTTTAAGATCGGTCCATGGCGTTCATGGTCAAGATCAGTGTCATGGCGGTTTTTTATCGTGAGACAAGAGTCAGGTCCAAGGTCGTGGCGTTTATCTTAATCACGGGTCCTGCAATTCACTTGATCATCAAGGTCCAGCATGATCGGGTCCAGATCCGGGTCAGGTCATGGGCGTGGATCAGTGGTCATGGTCCCGGGTCAGGTCGGGTCCGTATTAACATGGTCATGGCATGGCGCCCCGGCGTTTTATCATACAGGTCGGGTCCAGGTGCAGCGTCGATCATGGCATCTTGTAGTCATGGTCATGGCCCGGGGCGTTTGTCCATAATCAGGTTAACTCATGGCCATAGCGTGGCATTTTCTTGATCGTCAGGTCCGGTCCCGGTCCTATGCTGTTGTGATCACCGGTCAGGTCCAATCATGTCATAGTTAGTGTCATGGTCAGGTCCAGCGTCAGTCATAAGTCAGGTCCTTGGCGTTCATGGTCATGTCATGTCCAGATTAAGGTTCGTGGTCAGGTCAGTCGGTCAGGTCATGGCATGGCGTTGTCTGTTGTGATCATATGGTCGGGTCCGGGTCAGATCAGGTCCGGTGTGGCATGTGCATTCATGATAGGTAGGTCAACAGATCGGGTCGGTCTGGTCATGCATGGCATGGCTTGGCGTTTGGCTTGAATCAAGATTAGGTCAGGGCATGGCGTTGTTCATCAGGGTCCGGGTCCAGATCAAGGTCATGGCATGGTTTTAGCGCAGTCAGGTCACAGGTCCAGCTGGCTGTGTGGCGTCTTACTTGGTCATGATGGATCAAGGTCCAGGTCCATGTCATGGCATGTGTCGTTTATAATCTTAGTCGGTCCGGGTCAGTCATGGCTGTGCGCTTTGCATTCATAATCACAAACGGTCAGGTCGGTCAGATCCTGCTCATGGCATGAACATTAATCATAATCGGTCAGGTCATGGCCTTGTATGGTGCAGTCTGGTCCGTCCGTCAGGTCACGTCAGGTTCCGCCATGGCATTTGCGATCCTGTTAAGATGGTCCCTGATCATAGCGCTTGCAGTGGTCCTTGTCGCCACCATTCAGTAAAGGTTCATGGCCACTTTTGTCATCTGTCAGGTCGATTCATGGCGGTCATGGTCAGGTCAGGTCAAATCATCGCGGTCATGGTCAAGATTACAGGTCGTATTGGTCATGGTCGGGTCAGATCCGTCTTGGCGTGGCGTTTGTAGTCATGTCGGGTCAATATCGGGGGGTCCATGTCGTTTCATGACTTGGGGTCAGGGTCCTGTGGCATGGCGCTTGATGTGATCGGGTCCAGGATCCAGTTAAAGGTCATGTCAGGTCCTCCATGTTATGGCGTTTATCCATCCATCCATCCTCCATGATCCTACCTACCCACCTTCCTATCCTACGGTCAGATCTCAAGGTCCATGGCATCCTACCTGGCGCTACCTACCTTCCTATCTCTATCTCAGTCCATTTATCCTAGCCTATACCTATCCATCCATCCATCCATCCATCCTACCTACCTACCTACCTTCCTATCCTATCCCATCCATCCATCCATCCATCCATCCTACCTACCTTCCTATCCTATCCCATCCATCCATCCATCCTACCTACCTACCTTCCTATCCTATCCCATCCATCCATCCATCCATCCATCCATCCATCCTATCCCATCCATCCTTCCTATCCTATCCTATCCTACTTCCATCCATCCATCCTAACTTCCTATCCTATCCTATCCCATCCATCCATTCCTAACTTCCTATCCTATCCTATCCTATCCATCCATCCATTCATCCATCCATCCTACCTTCCCTGTCCTATCCTATCCATCCATCCATCCATCCTACCTACCTACCTTCCTATCCATCCATCCATCTGTCTATCTATCCATCCATCCATCTATCACCTTCCTATCCATCTAAAAAGTGTAATCCCATTTATGCATCACCACAAAATCTCCAGAACCGTAAACCCTACAAACTTGACATTGGGCACCTAAGTTCCTCTTGGCTTCTAGGGGCTCCTAAGAAAGGATTTTTCCAAATGACCCTCAGAGCATTTAGAGTATTTCCTATATTATTATTATTATTATTATTATTATTATTATTATTATTATTATTATTATTATTATTATTATTATTATTATTATTATTAAGCACGCTCTGATGCTAAGGAGTTCTACTCCCCTCCCCACCTGAAGAAAAGAAATCTCTTCCAAAGGCAAAAACACAAGCAGAGGAGTTTCGGTTTCAGTTTCACAGCAGCTTGAGTCCAGAACCAGTTGAGCTAAGCCACGCCAGGCTCCTTGCTGTCCCTCACTTGCTCACACAGCAAATACTCTTGTCAGTTTCAAATAGCCCTCCAATCTTTTCACACCCCTTGACCGGACGCTAGCCAGATGAATACCCATGGGATGCTGGTAGGCAGAGAGCACAATTCCCCCCCCTCCCTTGTTTTCCTCCCCAAAACTAAGCCCCTCACATAGTTTGGTAGTGAAGCATGGGTATCCAAGAGTCCAATATATAAAGAAGGGGGAAACCAGGTTAGAAGTGGCTGGGAAAAAAAAAAAGATACGATGGCGATTTGCAGAATATCAAATGTGGTTTTTAGAAAAGGAACTGGGCTGATTGTTTTTTTTGTCTGTGTGTGTGTTTTTGGGAGGAAGAAAATGTTTTTGCTTCCTATCCTGGAAGCTTCATCCATTGCATTGGACGGTTAAGAGATCTATCTATCTATCTATCTATCCCTATCTATCTATCTCTAATCCATCCATCCATCCATACTATTCTATCTATCCATCTATATCTATATCTATCCATCCATCCTATCTACCTACCTACCTTCCTTCCTATCCTATCTGTCTGTCTGTCTATCTATCATCTATCTATCTATCTATCTATCTATCTATCTATATATCTATCTCTAATCCATCCATCCATCCATCTATATCTATCTATCCATCTATATCTATCTATCCATCCATCCTACCTTCTATCCTATCCTATCCTATCCTATCCTATCCTATCCTATCCTATCTATATCTATCTATCTATCTCTAATCCATCCATCCATCCATACTATTCTATCTATCCATCTATATCTATATCTATCCATCCATCCTATCTACCTACCTACCTTCCTTCCTATCCTATCTGTCTGTCTGTCTGTCTGTCTATCTATCTATCTATCTATCTATCTATCTATCTATCTATCTATCTATCTCTAATCCATCCATCCATCTATATCTATCTATCCATCTATATCTATCTATCCATCCATCCTACCTTCCTATCCTATCCTATCCTATCCTATCCTATCCTATCCCATTCTATATCTATCTATCTATCTATCTATCTATCTATCTATCTATCTATCTATCTGTATCTAATCCATCCATCCATCCTATCTACCTACCTTCCTATCCTATCTATACTCTTCTCTCTCTCTCATCCATCTCTCATCTCATCTCTCTCTCTCTCTCTCTCTCTCTCTCTCTCTCTATCCATCCATCCATCCATCCATCCTATCTATCCATCTATATCTATCTATCCATCCATCCTACCTGCCTACCTACTTTTCTATCTATCTATCTATCTATATCTATCTATCATATCTATCTATCTATATCTAATCCATCCCATCCATCCTATCTACCTACCTACCTTCTATCCTATCTGTCCTTATCTATCTATCTATCCATCCATCCATCCATCCATCCATCCATCCATCCATCCATCCATCCATCTATCTATCTATCTATCTGTATCTAATCCATCCATCCTATCTACCTACCTTCCTATCCTATCCTATCCTATCCATCACTCTTTTCTCTCTCTCTCTCTCTCTCTCTCTCATCCATCCATCCAAATCCATCCATCCTATCTATCCATCTATATCTATCCATCCATCCATACTACCTACCTACTTTTCTATCTATCTATCTATCTATCTATCTATCTATCTATCTATCTATCTATCTATCTATATCTAATCCATCCATCCCATCCTATCTACCTACCTACCTTCCTATCCTATCTGTCTTATCTATCTATCTATCTATCTATCCATCCATCCATCCATCCATCCATCCATCCATCCATCTATCTATCTATCTATCTATCTATCTATCTATCTATCTATCTATCTATCTATCTATATCTAATCCATCCATCCTATCCTATCTATCCATCTATATCTATATCTATCCATCCTATCTACCTACCTACCTTCCTATCCTAACCATCTATCCATCCATCCATCCATCCCATTGCTATTATGGATCATCCTCGGCTATTGCGAATCACTTCAGTTGCCTTTTGTAAAACAAAAACCACTCACGGCGATCACACCTGTGTGACCTGTGAGGACTGAGCCCCTTCGTAGAGGTTTGATTTGAGCAGGTAACTTTTGGGGGGGGCGGCGGGCAGGTGAGGAAGATGAGGGTTTTTTTTCAGGGAATCTCATTTTTAATGGCAGCATCGTCCTTTGGTATTTTGGCTACCGTGAGCACCGCGCGCCTCACCAAATGGTAAAGCCTCAAGGGGTTGTTGGATAGGTGTGGAAGGCGTGGATCAGGAATACCTGTTCCCAAGGAGGAAGGGACCTGGGAATTCGCCTGAACCTGAAGGTGCTTTGGGGCCCAATTACCTGAGACAGGTGATAGCCGGCCTCGAGAAAGAATCAAAGGTGTTTAATCTCTTTTGATTTGGATGACAAGACGACCTTGACAAGACGACCTTTTTTAAATCCCGGGTGGGATGGCCATTTCAGTGCGCAATCCCAATAAATTTGAACCAGGAAGGGACTTAAAACACGCCGCTGGCGTGCTTCTTTATTTATTTTTATTTATTTTTTGTAAAAAGTTCAGTTTTGAAGCATGGAAGACCTAGGCACCTAAAGTGGTCAGCGGACTGGAGCGCGCTTGCAGCTGGCAAAGAGGACTTTCGTGGTGGTAAGGACGAGGCAGTCGAGTGGTTTGATCATGATCAACTGAACCATGATGGTCTTTATTGGAGTCTAGTCTTGGATTTATACATTTTTTTTATTTTCCCCCCTCCGCTGTTTAATTTGGGTTTATTTACTTTATTTCTCTTCTCACCACCCCAACTAAAAAAATAAACCCCAAAAAAAAAAAACCCACCCACCTTCATCCCCTCCCCAACCCCCCTTTTTTTTTTCCCTACAATTCATTATCTCTAGTTAAAGTCTAACCTATGTTGACTTCCTCTCTCTAATCCTCCTTTACGGTTTAGCACAGTAATCCATACAATTCATTATCTCTAGTTAAAGTCTAACGTATGTTTACTTCCTCTCTCTAATCCTCCTTTACTGTTTAGTACAGTAATCCATACAATTATTAGTTCAAGTCTAACATATGTTTACTTCCTCTCTCTAATCCTCCTTTACTGTTTAGTACAGTAATCCATACAATTATCTCTAGTTACAAGTCCAACATATGTTTACTTCCTCTCTCTAATCCTCCTTTACTGTTTAGTACAGTAATCCATACAATTATTAGTTCAAGTCTAACATATGTTTACTTCCTCTCTCTAATCCTCCTTTACTGTTTAGTACAGTAATCCATACAATTATCTCTAGTTACAAGTCCAACATATGTTTACTTCCTCTCTCTAATCCTCCTTTACTGTTTAGTACAGTAATCCATACAATTATTAGTTCAAGTCTAACATATGTTTACTTCCTCTCTCTAATCCCCCTTTACTGTTTAGTACAGTAATCCATACAATTATTAGTTCAAGTCTAACATATGTTTACTTCCTCTCTCTAATCCTCCTTTACTGTTTAGTACAGCAATCCATACAATTATCTCTAGTTACAAGTCCAACATATGTTTACTTCCTCTCTCTAATCCCCCTTTACTGTTTAGTACAGTAATCCATACAATTATTAGTTCAAGTCTAACATATGTTTACTTCCTCTCTCTAATCCTCCTTTACTGTTTAGTACAGTAATCCATACAATGAATTATCTCTAGTTAAAGTCTAACATATATTGACTTCCTCTCTCTAATCCTCCTCTACTGTTTAGTACAGTAATCCATACAATGAATTATCTCTAGTTAAAGTCTAACCTATGTTTACTTCCTCTCTCTAATCCTCCTTTACTGTTTAGTACAGTAATCCATACAATTATCTCTAGTTAAAGTCCAACATATGTTTACTTCCTCTCTCTAATCCTCCTTTACTGTTTAGTACAGTCATCCATACAATGAATTATCTCTAGTTAAAGTCTAACCTATGTTTACTTCCTCTCTCTAATCCTCCTTTACTGTTTAGTACAGTCATCCATACAATTAGTTATCTCTAGTTAAAGTCTAACCTATGTTTACTTCCTCTCTCTAATCCTCCTTTACTGTTTAGTACAGTCATCCATACAATTCATTCTCTCTAGTTAACGTCTAACCTATGTTTACTTCCTCTCTCTAATCCTCCTTTACTGTTTAGTACAGTAATCCATACAATGAATTATCTCTAGTTAAAGTCTAACATATATTGACTTCCTCTCTCTAATCCTCCTCTACTGTTTAGTACAGTAATCCATACAATTATCTCTAGTTAAAGTCCAACATATGTTTACTTCCTCTCTCTAATCCTCCTTTACTGTTTAGTACAGTAATCCATACAATTATCTCTAGTTAAAGTCCAACATATGTTTACTTCCTCTCTCTAATCCTCCTTTACTGTTTAGTACAGTAATCCATACAATTATCTCTAGTTAAAGTCCAACATATGTTTACTTCCTCTCTCTAATCCTCCTTTACTGTTTAGTACAGTAATCCATACAATTATCTCTAGTTAAAGTCCAACATATGTTTACTTCCTCTCTCTAATCCTCCTTTACTGTTTAGTACAGTAATCCATACAATTATCTCTAGTTAAAGTCCAACATATGTTTACTTCCTCTCTCTAATCCTCCTTTACTGTTTAGTACAGTAATCCATACAATGAATTATCTCTAGTTAAAGTCTAACCTATGTTTACTTCCTCTCTCTAATCCTCCTCTACTGTTTAGTACAGTAATCCATACAATTATCTCTAGTTAAAGTCCAACATATGTTTACTTCCTCTCTCTAATCCTCCCTTAGATGAGTGACTTTGTCGACCGGAGTTGTATTGGCTTGGAAACCTTCTTGATCGGAGGTGTTTTGCCATCCGAGATTGGAACATCCCTGCAATGACAACTCTTAACAAAACATGACACCAATGATTATTGGTTAAATATCTATGGGAGCTGCTGAGGTGGGCAGCTGTGGCCCCTCCAGGACCCTGTGGACTTTCAACTCCCAAAGAATGACACAAAGGTCTTGACTTGGTTGCTGGTGGTGTTGTGGTTCGTCGGCAGCCGGTGGAGCCGGCGGCGGAATCGGACAGTGGGGAAGAACGGGAATCTGGGGAAGACTCGGACAAGGGTCCTGCGTCCAATGCAGGGATGGGGCCAGAGCCACCTGAGAGTGGGAGCCTCCGGCGTCCGGGAGCAGCGAGGGAAGAGGAGTAAGGGGAGCCTGTTCTCCTATGAGCTGTTCAGAGCATCCAGTAGTAGTGGGATTTGCTTCAGTCTCCGCATTCATAGGCTGAGCTTGAATTGTGGCTCCTCCTCCTCCGCGTGACTCCTCCTCAGCGTTCCTGAGACAAAAGGAGCGACTCAGGAGTGAGGCTGGGAGGGGATTGCCCCTTTTCCCCTAAGGGATAAAAGTCAGCCTTTCAATGACGAAACCTTTGCAGGGAGCAAGGTCGTTTTGATCGGTTCAGATTCATCCTTGACGCTCTGTTACTTTGGTTGGTGTTCCCCCCCCCACCCTCCAACAATACGGCCTCCACCAATAGGAAGCCCCAGCATGATTTATTGGCATAAAATCAAATTAAGCCCCTCCCCCCCAAATTAAGGCCCTTTTTAAACATGCGAAATGGGGGGGAAATGGCGGGGGGGACTTGCCGTTAGGAAGTACTTTGTTGCATGCCTGGATATCTATTGCTCGGACGAGCGAATTGGAACATTTTGGGCGTCTCCGCCTCCTCGCCCATCGCAGGTGGCGGTGGCGGCGCTTCGCTGAGGGAAAAAGACAGCGCAGCCGCCTTGCTTGCTTTCCCGCCTGCCCGCCCCCAGCCGGCCTCAAGAGCGGCGGCGGTGGCGGCAGCAGGGCGCGCACGCTCCTGCCGGCGAAGGGAGGAGAGGCGAGGAAAGAGAAAGGGAGCGCGGCAGCGGCGGCTGTCGCAGTCTCGTCTCATAGCGGGGCAAAGGCTGGCAAGCCGAGGCGGGCCGCCCCAGAGAGCGTCGCTGCCGACCCCGTCGTGAGAAATAAAGGAGCGGGATAGAGATTCAGTCGGACGTCAGCCTCGGCGAGAGAAAAGAGCCAGCCTGTCGGAGCACGCCGGTGTCTCTCTCTGTGCGTGTGTATGAACGTGAGCGCTCGCCTCGCTGGGAGCGTTAGGCGGCACGCGAGTTTCATGCGGTCGGAGAGGGGAGGAGGCGGCGCCCGAAAAGGACGTGGGCGGCAACGGCAGGATGCTGCCAATTGGGCAAGGTCAGGACCTTGCGTTGAAGCAGCCCTGGGGGCACGCAGCTACCTCCCTCCAGCCCACCAGAGCCGCGCCGAGCCGTGCGGGCTGGGAAGAGCCAGGAAACCCCCGCGGCTCGCTTTCCCGGCTCTGCCCAGCCAGCGACGGCTCGGCGCGACTCTCCTGGCGGGATGAGCGGAGGTTTTTTAAAGTAATGCGCTTCGCCTCCGAAGGCAAAAGGGAAGGCAGCGACGGGAGCGCCTGAAGCCAAGTGTGTCTCCTCAGGGCTCCGGTTGCAGGGAAGGAGCCCTGAACGGGCCGGCCGCGGCTGCGCCAAACGCCGCGGCGTTGCTCTTAACGCCGCGGCCGCCAGGGAGAAGGTCTCCCGAACATCCAAGCTGTCGCCGAGGATGCAAGGGGAAATTAAGTCAGCCCCGAAAAGACGGCCTAGCCCGGCCTTCTTATGTGAGAAAGACGGGAGTTTCGTTGGACGACACTTCTGGGTTATTGGCAGCGTTTCCCAGGGTGAAGAAAGGCGGGTGCTTATCTCGGGGAACTAGTTTGAGATCTGAAAAGAATTCCCAGCGTCGACGATCGAAGAAGGCCGCTTTCGAAAAGAAGCGCCGGCGTCATTGACGAAACCGGAGGAGAGGCCGGGTCGGAGGACCCAGGAGCAAGGACTTGGGTTGGAGACCCAGGAGCCAGGAGAGGCCCAAACCGTGACAAGAATCCGCCGTCCACAAATTTTGCGGATGCTTCCCAACCCTCTTGAAATCCAGGCCCGTTTCCACCCCGGTTTGCGGCAAAAAGCAGACCAACCGTTCAAAGAGGAGCCAGCCGTGTTGCCCCCGCCAAAAAAAAAAAAAGCCAACCAAGTTGGAGGTTGCGTCAACCGGGATATAGAATCCAGATCGTGGGAAGGGGTTGAGACCGCTCCCGTAAGGCCACGCTTGGAAGATCCCGGCGTCCACTTTCCGGTCGCCGCGATGTCCAAAGATAGCCGAGACTCTCGCAATCCGGCGCCGAGAAAGAGCCACCAAGAGGACTAGGAAGACCGGAGGATATCAAAGATATCAAGAAGGGCTTCAGGAACTGAAGGGCCCTGGCTAGTCCCAGGAGCAGAGGGTGGGGGGAACATACAGGAGAGCGGCCTTCCCAATATTTGGAGGGGCTGCCCCCTAAGAAGAGGGAGTCCAGCCGTTGCTCCCCCAAAGCCCCGAAAAGTCGGGGCAAGAAGCCCCGGGAGGGTGGGGGGTGGAAGCGAACCGAGGAGAGAAGAAAGCCACTCGTAGAAGGAAGGGAGAAGTTTCCGGAGGGAGCGGTTCCTCCGGGGGAACCCCCTTGCACCCCGGAAGTTGGGAGGAAGAGCTCCCAACCCTGATGGAGGTTTGGAAAGAGGGTGGGAGAGCCATTTTGTCTGAAGTGGGGGGTGGGGAGGGTTTCCTGCCTAGGCGGGGTGGGGGGTGGACTAGAAGACCTCCAAGGTCCTTCCCAACTCGGTTTATTCCCTTCCCTTCCCTTCCCTATTCTACCCGATTCCTATTCTGTTCCTATTCTATTCCGTTCCATATTCTCTTCCCTCCTTTTCCATATTCCTATTCTATTCTACTGTATTCTTTTCTATATTCTATTCCATTCCATTCCATATTCTATATTCTATTCTATTCTATATTCCCCTCCCTTCCATATTCCTATCCTATTCCTACCCTATTCTATTCTATTCTATTCTATATTCTATTCCCTTCCCTTCCATATTTCTATTCTATTCTATTCTATTCTATTCTATTCTATTCTATGCTACGCTACTCTATATTCTATTCTATATTCTATTCTATTCCATATTCTGTTCCCTTCCTTCTATATTCTATTCTATTCTATCCTTATTCCTATTCTTTTCCATTCCATTCCATTCCATTCTATTCTATTCTATTCTATTCTATTCTACTCTACTCTACTCTACTCTACTCTACTCTACTCTACTCTAATGTTCTGTTCTATTCTTTATTCCAATATTTATTGTTCTATTTTCTATTCTATTCTATTCTATTCTATTCCATTCCATTCCATTCCATTCCTTCCCTTCCATATTTCTATTCTGATTCTATTCTATTCTGTTTTATTCTATTCTATATTCTATTCCATTCCATATTTTATTCCCTTCCTTCTATATTCTATTCTTATTCCTATTCTGTTCCATTCCATTCCATATTCTATTCCTTTCCTTTCCCTTCCATATTCCTATTTTATTCTATATTCTATTCTATTCTATTCCATTCCATTCCTTCCCTTCCATATTTCTATTCTATTCTATTCTATTCTACGCTACGCTATATTCTATTCTATATTCTATTCCATTCCATATTTTATTCCCTTCTATATTCTATTCTTATTCCTATTCTGTTCCATTCCATATTTTATTCCTTTCCTTTCCCTTCCATATTCCTATTCTATTCTATTTTATTCTATATTCTATTCTATTCTATTCCATTCCATATTCTATTCCTTTCCATTCCATATTCTATATTCTCTTCCCTTCCCTTCTGTTCTGTTCTATTCTATTTTATTCTATATTCTATGCTATTCTATTCTACTCTATTCTGATTCTATTCTATTCTGTTTTATTCTATTCTATATTCTATTCCATTCCATATTTTATTCCCTTCCTTCTATATTCTATTCTTATTCCTATTCTGTTCCATTCCATTCCATATTCTATTCCTTTCCTTTCCTTCCATATTCCTATTCCCATTCCTATTCCATTCCATTCCCATTCTATTCTATTCTATTCTATTCTATTCTATTCTATTCTATTCTATTCTATTCTATTCTATTCTATTCTTTTCTTTTCTTTTCTTTTCTTTTCTTTTCTTTTCTATTCTATTCTTTTCTACCCTGATTCTAATCTATTCTGTTTTATTCCATTCCATATTCTATATTCTCTTCCCTTCCCTTCTATATTCTGTTCCGTTCTATTCTATCCTATCCTATTCTATTCTACTCTACTCTACTGTACTCTGTTCCATATTCCATTCCATTCCATTCCATTCCATTCCATATTCTATACTCTATTCCATATTCTATATTCTCTTCCCTTCTATATCCTATCCTCTCCTATCCTATGAAGCAAAGGATGGAGACGAACCCAGAAGAGAAGCGACTTTCCCCGACCGACCGTTAGAGCAATTCATCCGGGGGAACCCCTTGCACCCACCCACCCCAGAAGTTGTGGTTGGTCCAACACGGGAAGTTTTTTAAGAAGAGGTTGGAGAACTCTTTTGTCCGAAGCGGTGTAGGGTTTCCGGCCTAGACAGCAGGGGGCTGGACTAGAAGACCTCCAGGGTCCCTTTCCCACTCCCGTTTATTCTATTCTATTCGGCTCCCCAGGGAAGGCTGCGGATTGGAGTTGGCTCTCTTGAAATTCAGCGCGGGTGTGTGTGTGTGTGTGTGTGTGTGTGGGGCGGGGGGTTGGACTAGAAGACCTCTGAGGTGCCCTCCCGTCGTACGGTTCTGTGCTCCCTTTGCCCCTTGGTCTTCCCTTGGCCATTGGGGGGCTGTTTTCAGTCTACGGGCGTTAGAGAAGCTCCTGCCATACCGGCGGTGGGTGGAGGCAGTCTCAAGTTATGGCCCATTCGTTTTAGCGGCGTCGGAGGTTTACCACGGCGCCGTGAGAACGGGACTCGCCGACCGTTTCTCCCGCTTTACGACCGCTTGCAGCGGGTGGATCCCCATTCAAGGTGGCTTGGCCCCCCTTCGTTCTTGACGACGCAAAGTTCTTTTTCCCCCTGCGTCCCTTTTTGCGACGTCGCCCCGGCGGAGGCGAACTCCCCAACTTGCTGACTTGTTTAACAACGGAAAGGTGGTTGCTTTTGAGTCGTGCTCAAAAGTTTGAGGAGTCTCTCTCTCTCGATTGGAGAATGGCAGAGTCCCTTTTTCTGTCAGCCAGACGTCCGTGGTTTTTTCCTCTCCTTTTTGAGTTCAGAAACTCGGTCCAGCGTCTTCCAGGTATAAAATAATGCCAAATAAAACAGTCACAAAGTGGGACCCTTTTTTTGGGGTGGGGAGTAGATGCCACAAGCCCCAGAGTTTCAGTCCACAGCGACAGCGTCCGACGATTTCTCAGAATAACCTCCTTCACTTGTTTGCCTTTCGATTGTATTGTTAGGCCACCCAATATCTTTCATTTCTGATTAAAAGAAGAAGAAGAAGAAAAAAAGCCAACGGCTTCTTGCTTGCTCCTATTGTGGGTTTCCGGATCGGATCGGATCATTTCCTTACTGAACTGCTTTCCGGTAAAACCGTTTGAGAATAGAATAGGAATGGGAACGGAATAGAGAATATGCAGAATCGAATAGGAATAGGAATAGAGGAAGAATTGAATAGAGAGAATAAGGATTTGAATTGGAATAGAGAAGACATAGAATAGGAATAGGAATAGAATAGAGAATATACAGAATCGAATAGAATAGGAATAGAATAAGAATTGAATAGATAGATAGATAGATAGATAGATAGATAGATAGATAGATAGATAGATGATAGATAGATAGATAGATAGAGAATTTGAATTAGAATAGAGAATATATAGAATAGGGATAGGAATAGAATAGAGAATATACAGAATCGAATAGGAATAGGAATAGAAGAAGAATTGAATAGAGAGAGAGAGAATAAGAATTTGAATTAGACTAGAGAACACATAGAATAGGAATAGAATAGAGAATATACAGAATCAAATAGGAATAGAAGAAGAATTGAATAGATAGAATAAGAATTTGAATTGGAATAGAGAAGACATAGAATAGGAATAGGAATAGAATAGAGAATATACAGAATCGAATAGGAATAGGAATAGAAGAAGAATTGAATAGATAGAATAAGAATTTGAATTGGAATAGAGAAGACATAGAATAGGAATAGGAATAGAATAGAGAATATACAGAATCGAATAGAATAGGAATAGAATAAGAATTGAATAGATAGAATAAGAATTTGAATTCGAATAGAGAATGCATAGAATAGAATAGGAGTAGAATAGAGAATATACAGAATCGAATAGAATAGAATAAGAATTGAATAGAGAGAATAAGAATTTGAATTAGAATAGAGAATACATAGAATAGAATAGGAGTAGAATAGAGAATATACAGAATCGAATCGAATAGAATAAGAATTGAATAGAGAGAATAAGAATTTGAATTAGAATAGAGAATACATAGAATAGAATAGGAGTAGAATAGAGAATATACAGAATCGAATAGAACAGAATAGGAATAGAATAAGAATTGAATAGACAGATAAAATAAGAATTTGAATTAGAATAGAGAATATACAGAATAGAATAGAATAGAATAAGAATTGAGTAGATAGGGAGAATAAGAATTTGAATTATACTAGAGAATACATAGACTAGAATAGGAATAGAAATAGAATAGAGAATATACAGAATGGAATAGAATAGGAATAGAATAAGAATTGAATAGATAGAATAAGAATTAGAATTAGAATAGAGAATACATAGAATAGAATAGGAGTAGAATAGAGAATATACAAAATCGAATAGAATAGGAATAGAATAAGAATTGAATAGATAGAATAAGAATTAGAATTAGAATAGAGAAGACATAGAATAGGAATAGAATAGAGAATATACAGAATCGAATAGGAATAGAATAAGAATTGAATAGATAGATAGAATAAGGATTTGTATTAGAATAGAGAATACATAGAATAGGAATAGAATAGAGAATATACAGAATCGAATAGAATAGGAATAGAATAAGAATTGAATAGATAGATAGATAGATAGATAGATAGATAGATAGATTAGATTAGATAGATTAGATAGATAGATAGATAGATGATAGATAGATAGATAGATTAGATAGATTAGATAGATAGATAGATAGATAGATGATAGATAGATAGATAGATTGATAGATAGATAGATTGATAGATTGATAGATTGATTAGATAGATAGATTGATTAGATAGATAGATAGATAGATAGATAGATAGATAGATGATAGATAGATAGATAGATAGATAGATAGATGATAGAAGATTGGATGGATGGATAGAATAGATGGATGGATACACAGATGGATAGATAGAAAGAATAGATGGATGGATAGATGGATAGAAAGAATAGATAGATGGATAAATAGATAATGGATGGATGGATAGATAGATAGAATAGATAGATGGATAGATGGATGGATAAATAGAAAGAATAGATGGATGGATATATAGATGGATGGATAGATAGATAGAAAGAATAGATGGGTGAATGGATAGATAGATAGATAGATAGATAGATAGATAGATAGATAGATAGATAGATAGATAGATAGATCTCTGAAAGAGTTAATTACTCATTTGGTAGATTGGGGGAACGCCCTGGCATAGTTTACCTGAACCTCCGATTTCTTTATAAAATGGTTAAAATATGAGCCACCGCTGGATTCAGTTGGTAGAACGGCCACAACGAAAGACCTTCCTTAACATGCTGGCTGGGGAATTCTGGGACTTGAAGTCCTCAAGCCTTACAGCTGCCCACACCGTGGAGTAGCGCCGTGTGCCTAGAGTGTCTTCGTTCAAGGAATCCAGGATGGCCTCCTCCTCCTTGCGCTGAAGGCGTCCCATCGTCCTCTTGCCATAGTCGCCAGCCTCATGCTCTGTTTTCCGGCATGTTCTCCTTGCACCAGGAGTCCTGATCTTGGTATGGCCCCACCAGAACAGGGCCCGTTGAGCAGAAAGACGGTCTTCCTTCTTTGCATAAATCCTAGAAGAGCCCAGACTTCTCGGGCAGCGGAAACAGAGTGGTTAGAGCAGGCGGGAAGACACATCGCTGTGGGTGTTGTGGTTGCGGAGGGCTGAGGTCTCGGAGAGGGAGGACTCTGATGAGGGGGCCCTGCGTGCGAGGCAAGGACCGGGCCAGGACCATCCGGGAGCGGAGTGCTGCCGTCGGAGATTGGGGACGCCGGCAGCCGTGAGGAAGAGCACCCCGAGGAGACTGTGCTCAGCAGGGCTTGCTCGAAGGAAAGAGCAGCTGCAGCAGCACACGGGCGACTCGGGAGGGAAGGTTGCAAGGGAATGGCCCCCTCCTTCAAGGAGATAAAAGCCAGCTGTGAAGAAGACATCCTTTGCAGGAAGCAAAGACGTTTTGAAACTCAGCCTCGTGGACATTCTAGGATAAAAGGGATAAAAGCCAGCCTGAGAGACGGGAGTTCTTTGCAGGAAGCAACGAAGTTCTCGCCCTTCAAGCCTTGTGGAAGACTCGGGAGTTTTATCCCATAAGGGATAAAAAGCCAGCCTGAGAGACCGGAGTTCTTTGCAGGAAGCAAAGAAGTTCTTGCCCTTCAAGCCTTGTGGAAGACTCGGGAGTTTTATCCCATAAGGGATAAAAGCCAGCCTGAGAGACTGGAGTTCTTTGCAGGAAGCAAAGAAGTTCTTGCCCTTCAAGCCTTGTGGAAGACTCGGGAGTTTTATCCCATAAGGCAGTGATCCCCAACCTTTTGGCCGCTGCCCGGTACCGGCATCAGCTGGGCGCCGCGGCCTGGCACCGGCATCAACTGGGCGCCGCCATCTTTTGATGAAAAAGTGCTTCCGGTGACCTCACCGGAAGCACTTTTTCGTCAAAAAGATGGCGGCGCCAGCGCTTCCGTGAGCTTTTGGCAGAAATGGCTTTCTACCGGAAAAGCTCATCGAGCGCTGGCGCCGCCATCTTTTGATGAAAAAGTGCTTCCGTGAGCTTTCTACCTGGAAAAGCTCACCGAAGCACTTTTTTACCAAAAAGATGGCGGCGCCCAGCAACCAGCGGCCCGGTAAGACTTGTTCCGCGGACCGGTACTGGTCCGCTGGACCGGCGGTTGGGGACCCCTGCCATAAGGGATAAAAGCCAGCCTGAGAGACCGGAGTTCTTTGCAGGAAGCAAAGAAGTTCTCGCCCTTCAAGCCTTGTGGAAGTTCGAATATCGGGCGGTTTGGAGACTCTTGAATTTATCGTTTAGGAACTTTATCTGATGTTCTTGGCCGCCTTGCAGAAACTTGGCAAGTTATTTAGTCTTTATTAGTTGGAAGCAGCCTTTTTTTTTTTAATCCGTGAAGGAACGGGATTCATCAATGAAAGATTTGAAGGTGGGGCTGGTACCATTGTCTTTGCTCTTGGGGAACCAGGTTTGGGTCAGAACAGGTGGGTAGAGGTTAGGAGGAAGAAGAAGGTGGCGGATGAGGCCTCTAGGCTGCCTGAGTCTGAGATCGAAAGGAGGGAAGGCTGAGTCAATCTCACGCCGGTCAGGATCGAACCGCTAGGCAGTGAGCAGAGTTAACCGGCAGTGGTGCCGTTCCAAGCGCCGCGCCACCGCCGCCCCCGAATAGCAAAGAGTCGTCGGAAGGGGCCTGGGAGGTCGTCCAGTCCAACCCGCTTGCTCAAGCAAGAAACTATAGTCTTTCAGATAAATGATGGTCTACTCTGGGTGACTTTGGCCAATCACCGGGAGACGGCGAGTTGTTCTAGTCCCGCCTTAGTTGTGAAAGCCAACTGGGTGACTTTGGGCCAATCACCGGGAGACGGTGAGTTCTAGTCCCGCCTTAGCTGTCAAAGCCAACTGGGTGACTTTGGGCCAATCGCTAGGAGACGGTGAGTTCTTGTCCCGCCTTTGCTGTTGAAAGCCAACTGGGTGACTTTGGGCCAATCACCGGGAGACAGTGAGTTGTAGTTCCGCCTTTGCTGTTGAAAGCCAACTGGGTGACTTTGGGCCAATCACTAGGAGACGGTGAGTTCTAGTCCCGCCTTAGCTGTCAAAGCCAACTGGGTGACTTTGGGCCAATGACCAGGAGACGAGGAGTTCTAGTCCCGCCTTAGCTCTGAACGCCAACTGGGTGACTTTGGGCCAATCACTGGGAGAGTTGTAGTCCCACCTTAGCTGTCAAAGCCAACTGGGTGACTTTGGGCCAATCACTGGGAGACGGTGAGGTCTAGTCCCGCCTTAGCTGTCAAAGCCAACTGGGTGACTTTGGGCCAATCGCTAGGAGACGGTGAGTTCTTGTCCCGCCTTTGCTGTTGAAAGCCAACTGGGTGACTTTGGGCCAATCACCGGGAGATGGTGAGTTGTAGTCCCGCCTTTGCTGTTGAAAGCCAACTGGATGACTTTGGGCCAATCGCTAGGAGACGGTGAGTTCTTGTCCCGCCTTTGCTGTTGAAAGCCAACTGGGTGACTTTGGGCCAATCACCGGGAGATGGTGAGTTGTAGTCCCGCCTTTGCTGTTGAAAGCCAACTGGGTGACTTTGGGCCAATCACCGGGAGACGGTGAGTTCTTGTCCCGCCTTTGCTGTTGAAAGCCAACTGGGTGACTTTGGGCCAATCACCGGGAGATGGTGAGTTGTAGTCCCGCCTTTGCTGTTGAAAGCCAACTGGGTGACTTTGGGCCAATCGCTAGGAGACGGTGAGTTCTTGTCCCGCCTTTGCTGTTGAAAGCCAACTGGGTGACTTTGGGCCAATGACCAGGAGACGAGGAGTTCTAGTCCCGCCTTAGCTCTGAACGCCAACTGGGTGACTTTGGGCCAGTCACCAGGAGAGTTGTAGTCCCACCTTAGCTGTCAAAGCCAACTGGGTGACTTTGGGCCAATCACTGGGAGACGGTGAGTTCTAGTTCCGCCTTAACTGTGAACGCCTTTGCGCCAATCACTGGGAGACAGTGAGTTCTAGTCCGCCTTTGCTGTTGAAAGCCAGCTGGGTGACTATGGGCCAATTACTGGGAGATGATGAGTTCTAGTCCCGCCTTTGCTGTGAAAGCCAACTGGGTGACTTTGGGCCAATCACCAGGAGACGGTGAGTTCTAGTCCCGCCTTAGCTGTCAAAACCAACTGGGTGACTTTGGGCCAATCACCGGGAGACAGTGAGTTCTAATCCCGCCTTAGATGTGAAAGCCAACTGGGTGACTTTGGGCCAATCACCGGGAGTCAGTGAGTTCTAGTCCCGCCTTTGCTGTTGAAAGTCAACTGGGTGACTTTGGGCCAATGACCAGGAGACGAGGAGTTCTAGTCCCGCCTTAGCTCTGAACGCCAACTGGGTGACTTTGGGCCAATCACTGGGAGATGGTGAGTTCTAGTCCTGCTGTTGCTGTTGAAAGCCAACTAGGTGAATTTGGGCCAATCACTGGGAGACGGTGAGTTCTAGTCCCGCCTTAGCTGTGAAAGCCAACTGGGTGACTTTGTGCCAATCACCGGGAGACAGTGAGTTCTAGTCCGCCTTAGCTGTGAAAGCCAACTGGGTGACTATGGGCCAATTACTGGGAGATGATGAGTTCTAGTCCCGCCTTTGCTGTGAAAGCCAACTGGGTGACTTTGGGCCAATCACCGGGAGACGGTGAGTTCTAGTCCCGCCTTAGCTGTGAACGCCAACTGGGTGACTTTGGGCCAATGACCAGGAGACGAGGAGTTCTAGTCCCGCCTTAGCTCTGAACGCCAACTGGGTGACTTTGGGCCAATCACCGGGAGTCAGTGAGTTCTAGTCCCGCCTTTGCTGTTGAAAGCCAACTGGGTGACTTTAGGCCAATCACCGGGAGACGCTGAGTTCTAGTCCCGCCTTAAGCCGTCTAGGTGACATTGGGCCAGTCCCTTTCCCTCACGCTAGCCCACCTTGCAAGGTTGTCTTCCTTTTCACGCCCAAGATGGAACTAGAACTCCCGGTCTCCATCTGGCGCCTTCCCCACCGGGCTCTCGATGGTTTGGCTAGGGGGCCATTGAACGTCGCGGATTGCTTGTTGCGTCTTCCCTGGGCCACGTTCCGTGGCTGCTCTCGATAAATGGCACTGGGAGGTGTGTGTGTCTCCCCTTCGGTTCTCTCCAGGCTTCTATAAGGCGGGGGGGGGGGTGTCTTTGGCCCACCTTCGTCCCGCCTACCCTTTTAACCCTACCTCCTCCTCCTCTTCCTCCTCTTTTCCAGAACGTTCCATTGACGGGAGTTGGGCCGCTGGGCTTTGTCCTCGGTTTGGGGGCAACCCCCCCAAGCCAAACCGCTTTCTTCTCCGGCCATCCCGGACTCCGGAAGCCGCTTCGGTGGGATCGTGCCTGCTGAGGGAGGAGGAGGCTGACCCTCCCTCCCTCCTTCCCTCCCTGCCTCCTTCCCTTCCTCCCACCTTCCTTCCTTCCTTCCTTCCTTCCTTCCTTCCTTCCTCTTTGTCTTTCCCTTCCTTCCTTCCGTTCCTTCCTTTCCTTTCCTTCCTTCCTTCCTTTTTCCTGCCAGCTTCCCCTCCTCCTGCCAAGGAGCAGCCCCCTGCACACGGACTCCCGTCGGGTGAGTAGTCGCCAGAGTCTGGGTTCAGAAGGGGCCTGAGACTACCACGCTGCCCTCCACCCAAATGTCTCTTTGCTAAGTGAAGTAAATTTTGCCCCCGTTTTTGCAATTCTTCCTTCGTTACTAAGCGAAGCGGGGACGCCGCAAAGGGTTGTGTGTTGAGAGTGAAAAACGTTCCTTTTTTTTTCTTCCCTCACCGCCCAACGGTCGCTAAAACGACCAGTTGCGTTAGGATGTGTGCAGAGTAACCCTTATATAAACAGGATACGCACACGGAAACAGTTTATGAGTAAACCGTTATGAAGAAATATACAGCCACACAGAGTTATGAAGAAATATACAGCCACACAGAGTTATGAAGAAATATACAGCCAGACAGAGTTATGAAGAAATATACAGCCAGACAGAGCTAAACAAGTTGTCTTGATGTTTTACTTGACGAAATAGCACAGTCCAATAAACAGTCCATGTCATACATATAGTTTTTAACAGTCCAGAAATATCCAGTTATAAAGACTTCTTACCGGTTTCATGTCTTTTACAGCAGACAGATATCAAACCGTAATACAACAGATAACCTTCGCTATCAACAGAATATCAAAATAAAGAGGGTTAGTCAGTGTCGGTCCGTAGTCAGTCAGTATCGGTATCGAGAGAGATCATCAGTGAAAAAGAGAAAAGTCAGTATCGGTATCCAGAGAGATCATCAGTGAAAAAGAGAAAAGTCAGTATCGGTATCGAGAGAGACTCAGTGAAAAAGAGAAAAGTCAGTCTCGGTATCAAGAGAGATCATCAGTGAAAAAGAGAAAAGTCAGTATCGGTATCGAGAGAGATCATCAGTGAAAAAGAGAAAAGTCAGTATCGGTATCGAGAGAGATCATCAGTGAAAAAGAGAAAAGTCAGTATCGGTATCGAGAGAGATCATCAGTGAAAAAGAGAAAAGTCAGTATCGGTATCGAGAGAGATCATCAGTGAAAAAGAGAAAAAGAAAGAGAATTAAACCATGATCTATAGCTCCCTCTTGTGGCAACTTGTCTTCTTAACCGGTTTCAAGTCTTTTACAGCAGACAACTATCAAACCATAATACAACAGATAAACTTCGATAACAACAGAATATCCAAATAGACAGAGTTAGTTAGTCAGTATCGGTCCGTAGTCAGTCAGTATCGGTATCAAGCGAGATCAGTGAAAAAGAGAAAGAGAATTAAACCATGATCTATAGCTCCCTCTTGTGGCAACTTGTAGCATAATTAACCAACCAGAACTCAGCATAATACATTACAGTATTTTTCCTTAAAGCTACAAACATATATATATATATTTGTAGTTTATATATCGTCAACCCAACTACGTTATTTACAGATACATAACAGTAAGTCCAGAACACCCCCCCATCCCCCCATCTAGCCTATGAATCATAGTTATAAACCTTGTAAACCTTGGTCAGAAAAACACACGTGATTTATTTTGCTTTCTTTATCTTGCTTTTCTTTTTTTCCCCCCCTCTCTCTTTTGCGATAAGTGGATCCGTAAGGTCAGCTTTGCCAGTTACAAAAATAGCTCTGGGCATAAAAAGGGATCATAAAAGGAGTTTTTATCAGCAAAGGTGGGGCTCCTTGGTGCCAGCCTGACTTATCTCTCTCTGGGGAAGAAAAAATAAAATAAAAAATGAACCTAAACGATTAACGAACAGGACTAAGAAGTGAGACCAGAAACCTAACTTAAGAAAGTCAAACATACTTTTGTAAATGATACGACGATGTAAGAATAGCGTGCTGTCCAGCCAGTTATAGTTAACGGGAATTGGTAGAGTTAGTTAGGAATATGAGAGCTGTCCCCTTAAGGGAATGCATCGTGGTAAATGTAGTTAAGGTATCGTGGGAAATGTAGTTCATGTCATGTGGCCAACATCTGTAATCCTGATTGATCACTGAATTGACCCTTGGTTGGGCTGTGGGGAGGTTTCTTCACCTCAGCCTCACGCTGGCGCCTCTCCTTTGGCTCTACTACTATGGGATGAAATAGGGGAAAGATTACTATCATTTTACACTCTGGTTTCAACTATGCAAAGAATTGGACATTTAGATGCATCTCGGCGTAACTGTGAGTTCCCTTGAGGATGCCTAATATAATCCAATCAAAGAAACTTTGTACGGAAGAATCTGTAGAGTTATCTATCCGTCTTCCTGTTCAACAATTGAATCCAAGGACAGAAGAGATAAATAGCAATCGTAGTTAAGGCTGTTATTTAATAGTAGACAAACGTAATATAATGTATTAAGGATATTTAAATCAAGAACCTGTATGGATGCCAAGAACGCTGTTGATATTATGACGTTTGATGATGTAATCAAAGAAACTCAATAAAAAAATATATATTTTAAAAATAATCATGAACCTTCAGGTGCCCTACAAGCCAGGGGCTGATAGGCCTTGGCCTCTGCTAAGGCTTGGCCTGCAAGCTGGCTTGTTTTACTCCCCCGTCTGGCAGCTCCAGGCTGCCATCGCCCATTGGTCTCCTTTCCTCTTTTGTAGGCCCTCCTAATACCCTTCCCCCCAAGCCGGCGGAAGAGAGAGAGTTACAACCGAGTTTTAAGGTACTTTTGAGGACTTGCAGGCACACCTCTCCCGACTGACCCGGGGGGGCACAGTGCCAACGTCCCCCTCTGTGCCACCGTCCCCCTTGCCCCCTCTTCTTCCCCCCCTCTCGAGAAACGGGGGTGTGGCGGTAGCCAACCCCTCTGTTAGGATATAGGATAATTAACTATATCGTTAGGATATGTGCAGAGTAGCCCTTGCATAAAAAGGATATGCACACGGAAAATGGTTTATGAGAACAGTTATGAAGAAATACACAACCGCACAGTTGACCAAGTTGTCTTAATGTTTACTTGAAGAAATAGCCCAGTCCAATAAACAGTCCATGTCATACACGTTTTTAACAGTCCGTTATAAAGTCTTCTTACCGGTTTTCAAGTCTTTTACAGCAGACAAATATCAAACCATCATACAATAGATAACCTTCGATATCAACAGAATATCAAAATTAAGAGGGTTAGTTAGTCAGTGTCGGTCCGTAGTCAGTCAGTATCGGTATCAAGAGAGATCATCAGTGAAAAAGAGAAAAGTCAGTATCGGTATCAAGAGAGATCATCAGTGAAAAAGAGAAAAGTCAGTATCGGTATCGAGAGAGATCATCAGTGAAAAAGAGAAAAGTCAGTATCGGTATCGAGAGAGATCATCAGTGAAAAAGAGAAAAGTCAGTATCGGTATCAAGAGAGATCATCAGTGAAAAAGAGAAAAGTCAGTATCGGTATCGAGAGAGATCATCAGTGAAAAAGAGAAAAGTCAGTATCGGTATCGAGAGAGATCATCCGTGAAAAAGAGAAAAATCAGTATCGGTATCGAGAGAGATCAGTGATAAAGAGAAAAGTCAGTATCGGTATCAAGAGAGATCATCAGTGAAAAAGAGAAAAATCAGTATTGGTATCGAGAGAGATCAGTGATAAAGAGAAAAGTCAGTATCGGTATCAAGAGAGATCATCAGTGAAAAAGAGAAAAGTCAGTATCGGTATCGAGAGAGATCAGTGATAAAGAGAAAAGTCAGTATCGGTATCGAGAGAGATCATCAGTGAAAAAGAGAAAAGTCAGTCTCGGTATCGAGAGAGATCAGTGATAAAGAGAAAAGTCAGTATCGGTATCAAGAGAGATCATCAGTGAAAAAGAGAAAAATCAGTATCGGTATCGAGAGAGATCATCCGTGAAAAAGAGAAAAGTCAGTATCGGTATCGAGAGAGATCATCAGTGTAAAAGAGAAAAGACAGTATCGGTATCGAGAGAGATCATCAGTGAAAAAGAGAAAAGTCAGTATCGGTATCGAGAGAGATCGTCAGTGAAAAAGAGAAAAGTCAGCATCAGTATCGAGAGAGATCATCAGTGAAAAAGAGAAAAGTCAGTCTCGGTATCGAGAGAGATCGTCAGTGAAAAAGAGAAAAGTCAGTATCGGTATCGAGAGAGATCATCAGTGATAAAGAGAAAAGTCAGTATCGGTATCGAGAGAGATCATCCGTGAAAAAGAGAAAAGTCAGTCTCGGTATCGAGAGAGATCATCCGTGAAAAAGAGAAAAGTCAGTCTCGGTATCGAGAGAGATCATCCGTGAAAAAGAGAAAAGTCAGTATCGGTATCGAGAGAGATCATCCGTGAAAAAGAGAAAAGTCAGTATCGGTATCAAGAGAGATCATCAGTGATAAAGAGAAAAAGAAAGAGAATTAAACCATGATCTATAGCTCCCTTTTATAGCATAATTAACCAATCAGAACACAGCATAATACATTACAATATGTTTCCTTAAAGCTACAAACATATATATTTGTAGTTTATATATTGTCCACCCAACTACGTTATTTACAGACATGTAACACCCCATTGCTTTTCCCTTGAAGATCTCTGCTGTCGCTCGGGCCACCTCCGTCTCTCCCAAGGCGTCGAGGAAGAGAGGGGAGAACATCGCAACCGGCCGGAGAGCCGCCGTAGGACCAGGAGGATGGCCGCCGAGATGCTGAACTTCGGCCCAGAATGGTGAGCAGGACAGGGTGGGTTGAGGGTGGGGTGGGGTGGGAGAATCCAGACCCCCGAAGGGAGCTTGGAAAATGGCCGCTCTAGATTTCCACGGTCTTGCGACGGCCCCGGAGCGTAACACAACCACAACGCAATCCACGACGTAAATCGACGTCCTTTACTAAGGCCTCCAACGTGGCCCCCCCACCGTTGAGTAATATTCCATCGGAGGGAAAACGTCCTCCAAAGAAAGCCGTACGGTCCGAACCGAATGAGCAGATAAGAGGTGAAATAAAATAAAAAAACAAACCAAAAACAAACTACAATGACGGCATTTCCACAACGGACCAGGATAAATAATCACTAACAAGGCAGAGTCTGTTGGAAGGACGCCAACCAAGATGACTTGAGCCCAAAATAAAACAAGCTTTGCTTCTGGCAACGCTGTGTTCTAACCGTCCATCTTATATGCTATATCTCCCCAGCTGCAACCCACAAAGGGGATCAGGGCCGCTTTCTCTCTCGCAAGCCACCTTGCTCCCTTCTCCGGTCCTCCGTGTGTCCTAGAATGGAGAGGGGATGGGTCTGGTTCTTTCTCTGACTGCCCAGCCGGCCTCCGCCCTTCCACAACCTCCGGAGCCACCCCTCCACTCCTTGTCGGTGACTAGAATCTGGAAGGAAGGGACCCTAGGGGTCTTCTAGTCTACCCCGCCCCCCTTCTCAAGCAGGAGACCCTTACGCCAGTGGTGGCTAATCTTTTTGGGCTCCTGTTGTCAAAAATGGTGCGTGGGCTTCAACGTGCGCACGCTCGCGTGTCAGCACCCAGAAGGCAATGCGCGCCCCCTATGCATGCGTGCAAGGTCCTCCTCCTCCTCTTCCTCCTGTTCCTCCTCTTCCTATTCTTCCTCCTCTTCTTTCTCCTTTTCCTCCTCTTTTTCCTCCTCTTCTTCCTCCTCTTCTTCCTCTTCCTCTTTCCTCTTTTTCCTCCTCTTCTTCCTCTTCCTCTTCCTCCTTTTCCTCCTCTTCCTCTTCTTCCTCCTCTTCCTCCTCTTCCTCCTCTTCCTCTTCTTCCTCCTTTTCCTCCTCCTCTTCCTCCTCCTTCCTCCTCTTCCTCCTCTTCCTATTCTTCCTCCTCCTTTTCCTCCTGTTCCTCCTCCTCCTCCTCCTCTTCTTCTTCTTCCTCCTCTTCTTTCTCCTTTTCCTCCTCCTATTCCTCCTGTTCCTTTTCCTTCCTCCTCTTCCTCTTTTTCCTCCTCTTCTTCCTCTTCCTCTTCCTCCTCTTCCTCTTCTTCCTCCTCTTCTTCCTCTTCCTATTCTTCCTCTTCTTCCTCCTTTTCCTCCTTCTCTTCCTCCTCTTCTTCCTCTTCCTCTTCCCCCTCTTCATCTTCTTCCTCCTCCTCTTCCTCCTGTTCCTCCTCCTTCCTCCTCTTCCTCCTCCTCTTCCTCCTCTTCCTCCTGTTCCTTTTCCTTCCTCCTCTTCCTCTTTTTCCTCCTCTTCCTCCTTCCTCTTCCTCCCCCTCCTCCAGTCTCACGCTGGCCTTCTCCTCCCCCCCAGGCTCCGCGCACTCTCCAGCGGGGGCAGCGTGGCTTCCCCGCCGTCCTCCCCTGCCATGCCAAAGTACAAACTAGCCGAGTACCGATACGGGCGGGAAGAGATGCTAGCACTTTACGTCAAGGACAATAAGGTGAGCCCGGGAGGGCCCCGAGAAGCGGCCGTACGTAGGAGCGGTGGGGGGTGGTGGTGGCCTGGGCCCGGCTGGGGTTGGGGAGATGCTCTCTAGGGGCACCCCTTGAGGAAGCGGTGGGCCAGCGGGGCAGCACCGTCGCTCTCCCGTCCTCTCGGTCGGTCGGGGTTTCCCAACTGGGCCACCTTAGAGGACGCGTGGACTTCCAACTCCCAGCATCCCTCATGGCTGGCTGAGGGGATTCTGGGAGTCGACCAAGTCGTAAAGGTGTCCGAGTTTGGAGAGCTCTCGGTCCACGCCACGGGCTCCCACCGTTCTTGCTTCCCCTCCCACCTTTCCCGGCAGCTCCCTGATGAAATCCAAGACCGGGAATTTTCGGCCATCCTGGAGGAAGAGCCTCTGCAGCCCCTGGCGTTGGTCCCGTTGACCGAAGAAGAACAGGTGAGTTTGGGGCGGCCGCCAACCCTCGGGGAAGAGGTCGGAGGGGGCGATGGCCGGGAGGACAACGGCCCTGGCCCTTCCTTCCTTCCCTCTCTCACCTCTTTTCTCTCCTCTGGCCTCCCCCCCCCAGCGGAACTTCTCCATGTCCGTCAACAGCGTGGCTGTGATGAGGCTGATGGGTAAGGGGGCCGGGGTGGCCCCCGCCGGGGTCTCGCGGGGGAGAGGCAGCACGCGGAGCCGAGGTAAGTAGACTTTGGGGTTGGGCCCCCTCGCCCCCTTTTCACGAGGGCGGTCCCCTTTTCTGACGTGTCTCCTGTCTGACCCCCCTTCCCGAAAAAAAGCAGGCCGCGGGCGAGGCGAGAGCGGCTTTTACCAAAGAAGCATCGAGGAGGCGGAAGGCGGGGCCTTCGGCCGAGGGGGAATCCGCGAAATCCACCGCAGCCAGAGTTGGGATGACCGGTGCGTAGTATGGTGGTGGGGAGGGGGGAGGCGTAATTTGCACGGGGACGTAGTAGGGCCAGCCGGCCTGTTTTCCCCCCTGTGCTTTTTAACACCCTCCTTTTCTCGCAGAGGGGACCGGCGGTTTGAGAAGCCCATCCGGCGGGAAGGAGGTAAGTGTGGGGCAGAGGAGATCCTCCCCGTGGGCGCTTCCCCAACGGAAGGAGGTGACGGCTGCTCTCTTTCCTAGCCCGGGCCCCCTTTGAGGAGGGGGCTCCCTCCAGTCGCAAAGACTTTGCTCGCTCGGACAGCGACAACTGGCGGACGCTGCGCGAGGAGCACGAGGAGGAGGAAGAGGGTGGCAGCGGCGGCAGCAACGCGGCGGGCGGGGCAGGAGGAAGCTGGCGTCAGAGCGGGGCGTCCCGGCGTGAGAGCGAGCGCTGGCGGTCGGCCAGCCCAGGTGAGACACTAGCAAACATACGTTAGTCCCCACACCCTTTTTTTTCTTTATTTCAACGGCCCGTAACGAGTTTGTAAATAGTCCCATGGAAGTTCAGCCAAAATCCTTCGGGAGCAGTCTGATCAGCACCCACCTTTATCCTCCTTGAATGCTGCCAGCAACTAAATATCCAATTAGTTACACGAACCAATCAAACTAATCAGAATCGTTATGATATGTACAGAGTAACCCTTGAGTAACAAGGATATGCTCATAGAAACATTTATGAGAGTAGTTATGAATAATTATTCAGCCACACACAGATACACTAAGTTGAGTTAAAGTTTACTTTAAGAAATAGCACAGCCCAATAAACGGTCCAGGTCAGGTACGTTTTACAGTCCAAAGAATATCCAACTACAAAGTCTTCTTACCGGTTGCCTTAGTCATTTCAAGTATAATCAACCCATCGGAATATAGTATAAAAATCAATACAGTGATTTTGTCTTCAAGCTACAAATGTACTTTGTTGGTTTATATATTGCCAACCGAACTAATTGGTGGACAGGATTCCTAACCTTAACGAACAAAGTTGCTTCCTGCAAAGGCTCCTGTCCCTTTGCTCCTCCTTTACGTCCTACGGGAGGGGCCAGTCACCTCCAAGACTTACTCTCTCTGTGTTGCCCCTTTTGTCTTAACCGTTCTTGCCTTCTGGCAGCTGTGTGCACTTGCACAATGAGAAGAGGTTCCCTGTGGTCCTCTTCCTCGCTGCTGTCAGATTCTGGAGGCTCCGGAGTCCTCACGTAAGTCCCACATGGCCTTGGCCCCATCTCTGTGTTGGGCTGCCGGTGGGCCACAACACCTCCTTGGGAGTCGTGGGCCTGGCTCCCAATTCCTCCGGACAATACAGGGGGTCGTTGACTTACCAACAATCGGTTTAGCAACCGTCCGACGTTAAGAAGGGCACTGAAAACCGTAATTACGATCATTTTTCACACTTAACGACCGTTGCAGCATCCCGCATGGGCCCGTAATCAAAATCGTATGCTTGGCAACGAGCACGTCCTTATCTTCGGGGGGTCGCGCGATCCCCTTTTGTGACCTCGTGAGAATGTATCAGTTGCCCTCATGAAATCGTGAGCCTCGAGCCAAGCTTTTCAAAAACTTCGAAGGATTTATTGGGAGCAAACATGTCGGCATAACCTGTATGTAGCTGACTCTGAGACATGCAATATACTGTCACCTCTGGCCCTGTTTCCCCCACCCCCACCCCTCTGGGTGTAATGTTCATATTCTCCAACCAAAACATGTTCATAGCTGAGCGTCAACAATCACATTCTCCAACTAGGGATTCATATTCCCCAACCGAAACACCTTCATAGCTGAGAGTCAACAATCACATTCTCCAACTAGGGATTCATATTCTCCAACCGAAACACCTTCATAGATGAGCGTCAACAATCACATTCTCCAACTAGGGATTCATATTCTCCAACCGAAACACGTTCATAGCTGAGCGTCAACAATCACATTCTCCAACTAGGGATTCATATTCTCCATCCGAAACACGTTCATAGCTGAGCGTCAACAATCACATTCTCCAACTAGGGATTCATATTCTCCATCCGAAACACGTTCATAGCTGAGAGTCAACAATCACATTCTCCAACTAGGGATTCATGTTCTCCAACCGAAACACCTTCATAGCTGAGCGTCAACAATCACATTCTCCAACTAGGGATTCATATTCTCCATCCGAAACACGTTCGTAGCTGAGAGTCAACAATCACATTTTCCAACTAGGGATTCATATTCTCCATCCGAAACACCTTCACAGCTGAGCGTCAACAATCACATTCTCCAACTAGGGATTCATGTTCTCCAACGGAAACACCTTCATAGCTGAGAGTCAACAATCACATTTTCCAACTAGGGATTCATGTTCTCCAACCGAAACACCTTCATAGCTGAGCGTCAACAATCACATTCTCCAACTAGGGATTCATATTCTCCAACCGAAACACATTCATAGCTGAGAGTCAACAATCACATTCTCCAACTAGGGATTCATGTTCTCCAACCGAAACACATTCATAGCTGAGAGTCAACAATCACATTCTCCAACTAGGGATTCATATTCTCCAACCGAAACACATTCATAGCTGAGCGTCAACAATCACATTCTCCAACTAGGGATTCATATTCTCCAACCGAAACACATTCATAGCTGAGAGTCAACAATCACATTCTCCAACTAGGGATTCATATTCTCCAACCGAAACACGTTCATAGCTGAGAGTCAACAATCACATTTTCCAACTAGGGATTCATATTCTCCATCCGAAACACGTTCATAGCTGAGAGTCAACAATCACATTTTCCAACTAGGGATTCATATTCTCCATCCGAAACACATTCATAGCTGAGAGTCAACAATCACATTCTCCAACTAGGGATTCATATTCTCCATCCGAAACACGTTCGTAGCTGAGAGTCAACAATCACATTCTCCAACTAGGGATTCATATTCTCCATCCGAAACACATTCATAGCTGAGAGTCAACAATCACATTTTCCAACTAGGGATTCATATTCTCCATCCGAAACACATTCATAGCTGAGAGTCAACAATCACATTCTCCAACTAGGGATTCATGTTCTCCATCCGAAACATGTTCGTAGCTGAGAGTCAACAATCACATTCTCCAACTAGGGATTCATATTCTCCATCCGAAACACGTTCGTGGCTGAGCGTCAACAATCACATTCTCCAACTAGGGATTCATATTCTCCAACTGAAACACCTTCATAGATGAGCGTCAACAATCACATTCTCCAACTAGGGATTCATATTCTCCATCCGAAACACATTCGTAGATGAGCGTCAACAATCACATTCTCCAACTAGGGATTCATATTCCCCAAATGAAACACCTTCATAGCTGAGAGTCAACAATCACATTCTCCAACTAGGGATTCATATTCTCCAACCGAAACACATTCATAACTGAGCATCAACAATCACATTCTCCAACTAGGGATTTTCCTGGTAGAAATTCCGGTAGCTTACTTACAATTTTTGCAAGATAAGAATGGAATGCGCTTTGGGTTTTTAATCCGCCGCGCTTCTCTTTCCAATCTCAACCTCCTTTGCCTTCCCCTTTAGACGGAGGGCCTCGCTCGGCCGGCTGGCGGGAGCATGGCGGGGACAGCCGCCGGCGGAAGTTCGACTTCGACTTCCGGGAACGCGAGGAGGAGCCGCGGGGAGGACGCCGCCATCGGCAGAGCAGCGACAGCTTCGAGGAGGAGAAGGACGGCCTGCCCGAGTGGTGCCTGGAGGACGAGGAAGAGGAGATGGGCACGTTTGACTCCTCGGGGGCCTTCATGTCCCTCAAGGTAGGGGCTGGGGTGGCATCTGCAGACCCTTCCTGTTCTGACCCAAACCTTGTTCCAAGGAATCGAAACACCAAACCGAGATAGAAGCAACATCTTTTTAAGGCTTGAAGGGCAAGAACTTCTTTGCTTCCTGCAAAGAACTCCGGTCTCTCAGGCTGGCTTTTATCCCTTTTAGACTAGAATGTCCATGAGGCTGAGTTTCAAAACGTCTTTGCTTCCTGCAAAGGACGTCTGCTTCACAGCTGGCTTTTATCTCCTTGAAGGAGGGGGCCATTCCCTTGCAACCTTCCTCCCGAGTCGCCCTGTGGCGGCTGCAGCTGCTGAGGGTGCCAACTGGGCAGCATCCGGAGTTTGGCCGGTGCCAAGGAAAAGTCAAAATCAACCAGAGTAGAGCTGGGTGGGACCTTAGAGGTCTTCTAGTCCAGATCCCCCCCCCCCAAGCAGGGGGGGGGCTTGTGAAGCAGGCGGGCCGAGCCCGTGGTGCGAAATCCTCCCCCTTGTCCACCCCACCTTTTCTGCAGAAGAGCCCCAAAGAGCTGGCGGTGGAGGAGCAGGAGCTGACTTTCCAGCCGCTGCCGGAGGAGCAGGAGGAAGAGGAGGCGGAGGAGCAGCCGCCGGAGGCCAAGGAGGGCAACCCCAGAGAGGGGCCCGTCAGCCCCACCGCCGTGGAAAGGGTGGAGAGAGGTGAGGGCAATGGTGGGGGGGTTGGGGTGGCAGCCCCCTGGACGGAGAGAGACTGGCCGGGGGTGGTCAGCGACCGCCGTCGGGGGGTTTGGAAGCTGAGGCCTTCCTTCCTTCCCCTCCCTCCAGATCAAAAGGACCCCCGGCTCGGCCCCGAGGAGAAGAAGCTCCCCGCTCCCCCGGGCACCCCGTGGCAGCCCAGCCCTCCCTTCGTTCCTCTCGCCATCAACGCCGCCAGCAACTGTGAAAACATCGGGCCGGGAACTCTTCCAAAGCCGAAAAGTTAGCGCTGCTGTCCTCTGGCAACCCAGAGGCCGAGGCGGTGGATGGTAGGTGACCCTGGCCAAGGTAGAAGCGGGGTGGGTGGGGAAGCTTTTCCCGCTCACGGGGCGGGGGGACACAGTGCAAGGGTGAACTCGGTCTCGTTGACGCCCTCTTTGTTCTCCCCACCTGCCTAGGGGACCCGGGCCCTCTCGGCGGCCCGGCCCAGCCCACCCCGTCCGCCGTCCCCCCGCTTCCCGTGGCCCCGCCTGCTGCTCCTGCCGCCGAATTCACCGTGGGCGACAACGAGGACGAGGACGGGATGAAGCACCTGCAGCAGGTAAGGATTGTCCACCGGGGGGGGGCGAGGTTGCTGTGGGATGGACCAGCAACGCCACGTCCCTCCCCTTCCTGGGCCAGGAGGGGGAGGGGCTTCCGCCTGCTATCCTGGCACCGACGGGTTTGCCATTGGGTTGCTTGGCCAGGTAAGAAGGGATGCCAGGTAATTGTAAGAGAGAGACACACACACCACACACACACGCACGCACACACTCCTTTCCCGCCAAGTCGCCTTTCAAGGGAGACGGGCGGCCTAAAAATACAAATTAAATTTAAAAAGGATGGAATAAATAACAGAAACGATCAAACGGGGCCTAAGAGACCTTTGAACACGCGTTAATCTTGACTTTTAAGAGTATTGTATCATCATTATTATACAAATTATTCTACGCATCAATCTCCTACAAATAATCTACCTTTGACACATCTTTATACACATCCATACGTTCACTTTGAACTATACTTTTCTTATTTCCTTTATATTATTCAGCCAATTATACCAATTATCCCCAATTTCACAATCCTCCGACTCTTCTTTCTCTTTCAGTTTTAATGTCCACTTGTCCATTTCTGCACAATCTAGAATTATTATTATTATTATTATTTTTTGGAATTATTAATTCCTCAGTAGGCATAATATTTTGTCTCCGACATCGTGTGTGTATTCTTTTTGAAGCTCTCAAGAAATATGTCATAGAATATATTTAATCTTCTTTCTATAACTCCAGTAGAAACCATTCCGGGTTGAAATTCTATCCATTCTTCCAGTATCTCTCCATTATTTTAATCCCAAATATTTTTGGCCTTCCGGGCATAACCGCCACATACGGTAGAAGGTACTACCTTGGTTCTCTCCGCATTTCCAGCATGTTGGATTCACGTTAGGCGACATTTTGGCCACCATAACAACCATAATTTTATTTAATTTAATTTTTATTCATTTGTTTGTCGAACGTATCCAAGATAACAAGGGTAGGCATGATATATAAACAGGAACAAATGGAAGTAAATACAGATAAACGGGGACCGTAAGACAGGGATGGTAGGCACGCTGGTGGGCTGATTAGGAATGGGGTGAGGTCCACGGTAGACAGTTTGAGGTTGAAGGTGGTTTTTTGGGGGGTTGAGGATGTAACAACGGAGTCAGGGAATGAGTTCCAGCCTTGTGGCCGAAGTCGTATATTCTGCAATCGAGCTTGGAGTTTGTAATCGATCGTTTTGGCCTGTCCGTTGCTGTGGTTGAAGCGGAAGAAATCGTTGACAGGCAAGATCAGGAGTCGGCAACCCGGTGGCTCTGGAGCCGCCTGTGGCTCTGGAGCCCCCTGTGGCTCTGGAGCCGCCTGTGGCTCTGGAGCCGCCTGTGGCTCTGGAGCCGCCGGTGGCTCTTTTCATTCCTCTGCTGTCGGCTCCCTGTCGCCGGTCGGCTCCACAATTGATGGGTTTTTTGGTTAGGACAGGTAGAGGAAAAAAGGACGCCGTGCTAGGACGACACTATGGTTGGGGCAACCCGACTTCCAGTTGGCTCCAGAATTGAACAGTTGGGAAATGGTGGGGGTATGTGTGTGTTTGTTTCATGTAGTCCTATTTTACCTATAAGATTTTGTTTAATTTCCATTCGTCCCCTTTAGTCAGAGTAGAATAATCTCATTACAAACATTTTACTCTGCGATATAATCATTTCTGCTTTACCGTATTTTTTTTTTGCTTTTCTAGTATCCTTTGTACGATCAATTGCATTTTCTATTTCGTATCTAATACAGTATATGTAAAAATTAGAAAAAGACAAAAAAAAAGATGCAAGAAAAAGAAAGAAAAGTAATTCATATTTCCTCTTTGTTCCCATTTCACTAAATTTTACCTCTGAAATTATATTTAATTTTCATTCGTCACTTTTTGACCATACCACAATCTCATTACCAATACTTTACAGCATAATCATTTCTAATTTATCCTATTCTTTGTTTTTCTAATATCATTAAGTAATCGATTACATTTTCTATTTCATATCTAATATAGTATATATAAAAATTAGAAGGAGAAAAAAAAGGTGCAAGAAAAAGAAAGAAAAAAAAGTAATTCATATTTCCTCTTTGTTCTCATTTAACCAAATTTTACTTCTGAAATTATATTTAATTTTCATTCGTCACTTTTTGACCATACCACAATCTCATTACCAATACAGTATAATCATTTCTAATTTATCCTATTCTTCATTTTTCTAATATCACTAAGTAATCGATTACATTTTCTATTTCATATCTAATATAGTATATATAAAAATTAGAAGAAAAAAAGGTGCAAGAAAAAGAAAGGAAAAAAAGTAATTCATATTTCCTCTTTGTTCCCATTTACCGGTAACTAAATTTTACCTCTGAAATGATATTTATTTTTCATTCGTCACTTTTTGACCGTACCACAATCTCATTACCAATACTTTACAGTATAATCATTTCCAATTTATCCTATTCTTTGTTTTTCTGTTAAGTCATCGATTACCTTTTCTATTTCATATTAATATAATAATCCTCAAAATAAAAGGATTGAATAACTATAAAACCATCATAATTTCTCTATTATTTCTCTATAATTCTCTATAATTTCTCTACATTTTTCTCATGTATAATTATACGAGGGTAATAAACATAATCTTGATACGTGCTGAAATGGACAAGCTAACTTTAGAGTTGAAAAATAAAAGGACAAGTCAGCATCTGATGCCATTTGGGGCAGATTCTATCGCTAGTGGGAGCAGAAAGGAAGGTTTTAAGTTGGGAAAGTTTGCTGAGAGGGTAAATGAATGAGTATGAGATGAAAAGAGAACCAATGAGGTTGGGAAATATATGAGCGAAAGAATTGTATATTTGTAAATATTTGAATAATTGTATATAGGAAGTTATATTATATATCTATGCGATACCGACCAAACGTTATGTCAAACCAACTTGTTTTTCATTGTTTTGTTCAATAAAATATTTAAAAAATTAAAAGAAAGGAAAAGGAAAAGAGGAAGGAAGGAAGGAAGGAAGGAAGGAAGGAAGAAAGAAAGAAAGAAAGAAAGAAAGAAAGAAAGAAAGAAAGAAAGAAAGAAAGAAAGAAAGAAAGAAAGAAAGAAAGAAGGAAGGAAGGAAGGAAGGAAGGAAGGAAGGAAGGAAGGAAGGAAGGAAGGAAGGAAGGAAGGAAGGAAGAAGAAAGAAGGAAGGAAGAAAAGGAAGGAAGGAAAGAAAGAAAGAAAGAAAGAAAGAAAGAAAGAAAGAAAGAAAGAAAGAAAGAAAAAGAAAGGGGTGGAAGGAAGGAAGGCATGAGGAGAAGAAAAAGGGGAGAGATAAAAAGGAGAAGGGAGAGGGAGAGACGACAAGGAAGGAAGGAGAAGAACAAAAAGGGAGGGAGGGATAAAGAAAGGAAAGGAGGAGATGGAGGAAGAGAAAGGAAACAGGGAGGGAGATAAAGAGGAAAAAAAGAAAGACAGAAAGAAAGGAAAGAAAGAAAGACAGATAGACAAAGAAAGAAAGAAAGAAAGAAAGAAAGAAAGAAAGAAAGAAAGAAAGAAAGAAAGGAAGGCAGGGGTGGAAGGAAGGAAGGCATGAGGAGAAGAAAAAGAGATAAAAAGGAGAAGAGGGAGGGAGGGAAGGAGGGAGAGATGACAAGGAAGGAAAGAAGAACAAAAAGGGGAGGGAGGGATAAAGAAAGGAAAGGAGAAGGAGGAGATGGAGGAAGAGAAAGGAAAGAGGGAGGGAGATAAAGAGGGAAAAAAGAAAGACAGAAAGAAAGGAAAGAAAGAAAGAAAGGAAGAAAGGAAGGCAGGGGTGGAAGGAAGGAAGGCATGAGGAGAAGAAAAAGAGATAAAAAGGAGAAGAGGGAGGGAGGGAAGGAGAGGGAGAGACGACAAGGAAGGAAGGAGAAGAACAAAAAAGGGAGGGAGGGATAAAAAAGGAAAGGAGAAGGAGGAGATGGAGAAGAGAAAGGAAAGAGGGAGGGAGATAAAGAGGGAAAAAGAAAGACAGAAAGAAAGGAAAGAAAGAAAGAAAAGAGAGAAAGAAAGGAAGAAAGGAAGGCAGGGGTGGAAGGAAGGAAGGCATGAGGAGAAGAAAAAGAGATAAAAAGGAGAAGAGGGAGGGAGGGAAGGAGTGGGAGAGACGACAAGGAAGGAAGGAGAAGAACAAAAAGGGAGGGAGGGATAAAAAAAGGAAAGGAGAAGGAGGAGATGGAGGAAGAGAAAGGAAAGAGGGAGGGAGATAAAGGGGAAAAAGACAGAAAGAAAGGAAAGAAAGAAGAAAGAAAGAAAGAAAGAAAGAAAGAAAGAAAGAAAGAAAGAAAGAAAGAAAGAAAGCCATAAATGTGATGGTTGCCAAGGAGCACAAGGGGCACGGCCCCGTGGGGATGACCGTTTGAACTTAAGATCCCGGTCATAAGTCCCCTTGGTTTTGGATTCCGTCTTAACGGTGAACGGTCCCCTTAGCGGCCAGTCGTAAACCGAGAACTGCCAGGGGTTGGGATTTTTAACTGGTTCGGAGCGAACCGGATGTTCCAAGTTTCCATCCGGTTCGCCGAACCGATCTTTCAACCGACCCAATGGCCTCCGCCCCTCCCAGAAGTCTCCACACAGCCCGTTTGCCACGCCGGGGTCCACGTGAAGGTTCGGGGAAACGGGCTTTCCGGAAGTCCGGAAATGGGCCTTTTTCTGGTTTCCGGTGGGCCTCCGGAGGCCCGGGGTGGGGGGAGAAGGCCGTTTTCATCCTCCCAGAGTCCCGAGGCAAGCCTCCGGACTCTGGGGAAAGTGAAAAAATGCCCCCCCCCATGGAAGTTCCAGTAGGCCACGCCCACCCAGCAACCCGGCCAGCGAACCCCCTCCCACCCCGTCCTCTTCTGCCTTCTGGAAGTGGAAATAAAAAAATATGAAAATATGAAAAATATGAAAGATCTCATGTAGATTGGGGGGGGTGGGATATACCCTGAGTCGCCATGGGCGAATAAGCGGCAATATAAATCAAATAAATAAATAAAACCACCATGTGGATCCTAAATAGATTAGTTTTATTTTATTTTTACTCTTTTTGGGGGGGCGGGTAAAAGTTTTTTTATTTTATTTTTTATTTTTTGTAAATTTTATTTGAGTTTATTTTATTTTATTTTATTTTATTTGTAAATTTTATTTGAGTTTTCACAAAAAAGAAAAAGAAAGACAATTAAAACATCTTTTTGGAAAGCAGCATCATCCCGGGTTAACGTTTCTTCGCACAGACAAAAAATTCAGGTTCATGCTCATTTTTATATTCTATATTCCATATCTTATTACAATTTTACATTTTCTACGTGGCTTCTCCCCTCTTTTTTTTTATTTTTATTTTTTATTTTTTAAAGACAAACACTAACAAACACAAACATAAAACATCAACGCAAAACCATCTTCCAAAATACAGCGTGTCGGTTGGTTACATTTTCTATATGGCTTCTCCCCTCTTTTATTTTTATTTTATTTTATTTTTTAAAGACAAACACAAACATCAAACATCACCGTAAAACCATCTTCCAAAATACAGCGTGTCGGTTGGTAACATTTCTTTTGTGCAATGTCATAATACCAACCATCTTCCCCTTCCAAATGTATATTCATATTACATAAGTCAACTATACGTATTATATGACATTATATTGTATTATTATTATTATATCATTATTAGACTCCACTGTAAATTCACATAGTTCTTCTCGAGCAAATCTTAAGTTTGAACCAATCTGAGAACATACAATTCATTTCATTATGTTCAGTTATATAATATCATTACATTATATTATTTTACATATTCTACCATTCCTTTTTATAATATAATTACTTCTCTATTTTATTATTATTATTATATCATTATTAGACTCCACTGTAAATTCACATAGTTCTTCTCGAGCAAATCTACGTTTGAACCAATCTGAGAACGTACAATTCATTTCATTATGTTCAGTTATATAATATCATTACATTATATTATTTTACATATTCTACCATTCCTTTTTATAATATAATTACTTCTCTATTTTATTATTATTATTATATCATTATTAGACTCCACTGTAAATTCACATAGTTCTTCTCGAGCAAATCTAAATTTGAACAAGTCTGAGAACATACAATTCATTTCATTATGTTCAGTTATATAATATCATTACATTATATTATTTTACATATTACACCGTTCCTTTTTATTATATAATCATTTCTCTGTTTTCCTGTCTAACCATTGATCAAATAAATATTAAACATTTTATCATATTCTTTTATCTTCTGGTTCTCTCATTGCTAGTGTCCATTTACTCATTTCTGCATATTTTGACTCTTTTTTTGGATGGCTTATTTTATACCGGTTTTGAGAAAGCCAAAGAGGACGGCGATGTCTAATGTTAAAATAAAATAGCTGAAAATGGAAAGAAGAGGGGGATAAAGAATCGAAAATATACGTTGAGGATGAAAGCGATGCGGCTAATCGAACGCACGAAATGGAAACTTCTCTATAAAGATAGTGACTTGAGGGGACATTCAAACAAGAAAGTTGAAAATGCAATTGTGACTCTGCATAAATCTCATGAAGATTTGAGGAGATGTGTAAAAAAAATAAAAAAAAATTATTTATTTTTATAATAATAATAATAATAGTTTTATAATCATGAATGAAATGGAAACTTCTCTTATAAAAATTAGCAGGAATGGCACAGTGACCTGAGGGGGACATTCAAACACGAAAGTTGAAAATGCAATGATAACTCTGCGTAAATCTCGTGAAGATTTGAGGAGATGTGTAAAAAAAATTAAAAAAATCATTTAATTTTATAATAATAATAATAATAATAATAATAATAATAATAATAATAATAATTTTATAATCATGAATGAAATGGAAACTTCTCTTATAAAAATTAGCGGAATGGCACAGTGACCTGAGGGGACATTCAAACAAGAAAGTTGAAAATGCAATGATGACTCTGCGTAAATCTCGTGAAGATTTGAGGAGATGTGTAAAAAAATAAAAAAATCATTTAATTTTATAATAATAATAATAATTTTACAATCATGAATGAAATGGAAACTTCTCTTATAAAAATTAGCGGGAATGGCACAGTGACCTGAGGGGGACATTCAAACACAAAAGTTGAAAATGCAATGATGACTCTGCATAAATCTCGTGAAGATTTGAGGAGATGTGTAAAAAAAAAAAATCATTTAATTTTATAATAATAATAATTTTATAATCATGAATGAAATGGAAACTTCTCTATATAAAGATTAGCGGAATGGCATAGTGACCTGAGGGGGACATTCAAACAAGAAAGTTGAAAATGCAATGATGACTGCGAAAATCTCGTGAAGATTTGAAGAGATGTTGTAAAAAAAATAATAATAATCATTTAATTTTATAATAATAGTAATTTTATAATCATGATATATATATATATATATATATATATATATATATATATATATTATATATATATATATATATATATATATATATATATATATGTTTTCTTAAGTTTTCATGGTACTTACATGTATGGTGTTCGGCTTGGTTCGGGTATTTTCCCACGTCATTGTAGTTCTTTTAAAGTTGTAGCAACGTTTCAGCAGAATCTCATCTGCCATCATCAGGCTTCTGTATTGTGTCCGTCTGTATATATATATTCTGTATTGTGTATTGTGTATATATATATTCTGTATTGTGTCCGTCTGTATATATATATATATATATATATTTGTTTTCTGAGGTTTTCGCGGGTATTTGTGGATATTCGGGTTTTCTCCCGCGTAAGATTGGATACTTCCAATCTTAGGCGGGAGAAAACCCGAATAACCAAAGATACACACACACACACACACACACATATACATACATACATACATACATACATAATATTTTTTTTAATTTTTTTAAAAAGGAAGCAGAGAAGATGGTGGCCTCCCTGCAAGACAGCTCGCTGGAGGAAGAGCACTTTGGCCAGGCCATCGCCGACCACCGCAACACGGCGGCCGCCTTGCCCCTCTCCCACGAAGCAGCCATGAAGTGGTTTTACAAGGACCCCCAAGGGGAGATCCAAGGTGAGCCCCGCCCTCCCCGAGCCCCGGGGCAGGGGGGAAGGATCTAGACTCTCGGGCTCACACTCACAGGCCCTTTCCTTCCTCTCTCTCCCCATCTCTGTCCCCTCCACCCCACCCTTCAACGCCAGGACCCTTCACCACCCAAGAGATGGCGGAATGGTTCCAGGCGGGCTACTTCGCCATGTCGCTCCTGGTGAAGCGGGGCTGCGACGAGGGCTTCCAGCCCCTCGGAGAAGTCATCAAGATGTGGGGAAGAGTGCCTTTTGCGCCCGGTCCCTCCCCCCCACCGTTACTGGTGAGCATGGTGTTACTGGTGAGGGAGGAGGAGGAGGAGGAAGGCTGGGCGGGAGCAAAGCGGGCGCCTGGCCCCTGCATTCCCAGGTTCCTCATGGGGCAGTTTAGATGTCCGGGGTGGCAACTTGACGATTTAAGTGGATTTTTCGCTCCCAGAATTCCCCATCCGACAAGGGTTTAACAGAATTCAGCATGGATAGGACAAGAACAAATGTGACTGGGCTACTTTATTGCTATTATCTATCTATCTATCTATCTATTTATCTATCTATCTATCTATCTATCTATCTATCTATCTATCTCTAATCTATATCTATATATCTCTAATCTATATATTTCTCTATATCTATACCTTATCTATCTATCTATCTATCTATCTATCTATCTATCTATATCTATTATATTTCTCTCTATATCTTATCTATCTATATCTAATCTATATCTATATATCTCTATCTATTGAATCTATATATATCTCTTATCTATATCTATCTATATCTTATCTATCTATATAATCTATATATCGCTATCTATATCTAATCCATATATATCTGTATATCTTATCTATCTATATTTAATCTATATATATCTCTATTGAATCTCTATCTATATATCTCTTATCTATATCTATATCTTATCTATCTATATAATCTATATATCGCTATCTATCTATATCTAATCTATATATATATCTATATCTTATCTATCTATATTTAATCTATATCTATATATCTCGATCTAATCTATATCTATATCTTTATCTATCTATATCTAATCTATCTATCTATCTATCTATCTATCTATCTATCTATCTATCTATCTATCTATCTATCTATCTATCTATCTATCTATCTTTCTTTCTATCCATCCATCCATCCATCCATCCATCCATCCATCCATCCATCTATCTATCTGCATCTATCTATCTATCTATCTATCTATCTATCTATCTATCTAAAAAAAAAGCGAAATACCACTCATGCATCATCACAAAATCTCCAGGACCGTAAGTCCTACAAACTTGAAATTGGGCACCTAGATCGATAGATAGATAGATAGATAGATAGGTAGGTAGGTAGGTAGATAGATAGAGTGATAGAGAGATAGAGATAGAGTGACAGAGAGATAGAGAGATAGATAAGATAGAGATAGGTAGATATAGAGATATGGATAGGTAGGTAGGTAGGTAGATATAGATAGATATAGATTATATATATATCCATCCATCCATATAAATAAATAAATAAATAAATAATAAAGCGAAATACCCCTCGCGCATCATCACAAAATCTCCAGGACCGTAAAGCCTACAAACTTTAAATTGGGCCCGTAGGTTCCTCTTGGCTTCTAGGGGCTCACTATTATTATTATTATTATTATTATTATTATTATTATTATTATTATTATTATTATTATTATTATTATTATTATTATTTATTATTATTATTACGCTCTGATGCTAAGGAGTTCTACTCTCCCTCCCCACCTGAAAAAAAAAAGAAATAGAATAGAAATAGAATACCTTTCTTGTCATTGCATTCTACAAATACAATGACATTTGAAAGCTACTCCAGCACAGGGGGCCCCAAACACCATGTCACAATCCCACTGCGGAGTATTTAAAAATTAAAATACTCCTCCTCCCCCTCCTCCTCCTCCTCCTCCTACTACTACTACTAATAATAATAGTAAAAATAGTAATAATAGTATAGTAATACTACTACTCCTACTACTACTAATAATAATAGTAATAATAGTATAGTAATACTACTACTCCTAATAATAATAATAGTAATAATAGTAATAATAGTATAGTAATACTCCTACTCCTACTCCTACTCCTACTAATAATAATAGTAATAATAGTATAGTAATACTACTACTCCTACTACTAATAGTAATAATAGTAATAATAGTATAGTAATACTACTACTACTAGTAATAATAGTAATAATAGTAATAATAGTAATAATAGTAATAATAGTATAGTAATACTACTACTAATAATAGTAATAATAGTAATAATAGTATAGTAATACTACTACTAATAATAGTAATAATAGTAATAATAGTATAGTAATACTAATACTACTACTACTACTAATAGTAATAATAATAGTAATAATAGTATAGTAATACTAATAATACTAATACTAATAATACTAATCTACTACTACTAATAATAATAATAATAATAGTAATAATAGTATAGTAATACTAATAATCTACTACTACTACTAATAATAATAATAATAGCAATAATAGTATAGTAATACTAATAATCTACTACTACTACTACTACTAATAATAATAATAATAATAGCAATAATAGTAATAATAGTGATAATAGTATAGTAATACTAATAATACTAATACTAATAATAATAATAATTATAAATAACACCACCTAGTGTAAAACCTATCTAAAACATACAATAAGATCGTTTAAAAATGCCACTATATACACAGGGCTAAATCGCCCTCTGCCTTGTTTGATTCAAGGCAGTTATTGCCTTGGGAAAGAAACTCTTTCTCACTTTATTAAGTCCTCATTTTAAGACCCCTTTATAACGCCTCCCTGATGGTAACCGATTATTATTTAATTTTTTTTTTGGGGGGGGGGGTGCTGTGTTCATCTCACTCTCCGGAGCATCTTCTTATCCACATCTTATCTATCTATATCTAATCTATATCTATATATCTATCTATATCTAATCTATATCTTGTCTATCTATATTTAATGTATATATATTTTTATCTATATCTTTATCTTTATCTATCTATATCTAATCTATATATCTATATATCTATCTATATCTAATCTATATCTTGTCTATCTATATTTAATGTATATATATATTTATCTATATCTTTATCTTTATCTATCTATATCTAATCTATATATCTATATATCTATCTATATCTAATCTATATCTTGTCTATCTATATTTAATATATATATATATTTATCTATATCTTTATCTTTATCTATCTATATCTAATCTATATATCTATATATCTAATCTATATCTATATATCTCTATCTATCGACTACAGCCTACCACACCGTTTACACCGTGTGCCCCAAAACGCTCTCGATAGTTAAGACCCGCTAGAAAGTAAAAACCAGCCACTTCCTTGCCCCGACGGCTCCTTTTTTTTTTTAGCGGCCTCGGTAAAAAAGGCAAGGTGCCGTTGGGGGGGGGCCCTTCCAAAGGCCAAAAAAACACAAGCGGAGGAGAGGAGTTTTGATGTTTCACAGCAGCCCCGAAGCAGCTTTTAGGACAGCACAGTTGAGCTAAGCCACGCCCGGGCTCCTTGCTGTCTCCTCTTTGCTCGCCCAGCGAAGACTCTTTCGCTTTCCAAACAGCCCCTCTGCTCTGTCACACACCAACCAGACGCTAGGCAGATGAATACCCAGGGAGGCTGGGAGGCAGAGGCAGAATTTCCAACAAAAAGAAAAACCACCTTTATTTTCCTCTCCCAAAAACTAAGCCCCAACCACATAGTTTCGTAGCGAAGCATGAGGATCGAGCTAGTATTATTGTAGGACAGAGTGAAATGACACAGCCTGTCTATCTATCTATCTATCTATCTATCTATCTATCTATCTATCTATCTATCTATCTATCTATCTATCTATCTATCTATCTATCTATCTCATCTATCTATCTATCTATCTATCTACTTTATCTATCTATCTATCTATCTATCTATCTATCTATCTATCTATCTATCTATCTATCTATCTATCTATCTATCTATCTATCTATCTACTTTATCTATCTATCTATCTATCTATCTATCTATCTATCTATCTATCTATCTATCTATCTATCTATCTATCTATCTATCTATCTCTTCCATCTATCTATCTATCTATCTGCATCTATCTATCTACTTATCTATCTATCTATCTATCTATCTATCTATCTATCTAGAGTAGTGTAGAGTAGAGTAGAATTAGAATTAGAATTAGAATAGAATAGAATATAGGAATAAGAATAGAATAGAATAGAATAGCATAGCATAGAATAGCATAGAATAGAACATTAGATTAGAATAAGAATAGAATAGAATAATGGTATGAAGAATAGAATAGAATTAGAATGAGAATAGAATGAGAATAGAATATAGGAATAAATAGAATAGAATATAGGAATAAATAGAATAGAACAGGAACAGAATAGAATACAACAGAATAGAATAGCATAGCATAGAATAGCATAGAATAGAACATTAGAATAGAATAAGAATAGAATAGAATAATGGTATGAAGAATAGAATAGAATTAGAATGAGAATAGAATAGAATGGAATATAGGAATAAGAATAGAATAGAATAGATTAGAAAATAGAATAGATTAGAAAATAGAATAGAATAGAATAGAACATTAGAATAGAATATGGAACAGAATAAAATATAATATGGAATGTGAATGGAATGAAATAGATTAAGGAATAGAATAGAATAGAATAGAATAAAATAAAATATAATATGGAATGTGAATGGAATGGAATAGATTAAGGAATAGAATAGAATAGAATAGAATAGAATAGAATATGGAATGTGAATGGAATGGAATAGATTAAGGAATAGAATAGAATAGAATATAGGAATAAGAATAGAATAAGAATAGAATAGAATAATGGTATGAAGAATAGAATAGAATTAGAATGAGAATAGAATTAGAATAGAATATAGGAATAAGAATAGAATAGAATTAGAATAGAATATAGGAATAAGAATAGAATAAGAATAGAATAGAATAATGGTATGAAGAATAGAATAGAATTAGAATGAGAATAGAATTAGAATAGAATATAGGAATAAGAATAGAATAGAATAGAATAGAGAATAGAATAGAATAGAATATAGGAATAACAATAGAATAAGAATAGAATAGAATAATGGTATGAAGAATAGAATAGAATGAGAATAGAATTAGAATAGAATATAGGAATAAGAATAGAATAGAATAGAATAGAATAGAATAGAATAGAATATAGGAATAAGAATAGAATAAGAATAGAATAGAATAATGGTATGAAGAATAGAATAGAATTATAATGAGAATAGAATTAGAATAGAATATAGGAATAAGAATAGAATAGAGAATAGAATAGGAATATAGGAATAAGATTAGAATAAGAATAGAATAAGAATAGAATAGAATAATGGTATGAAGAATAGAATAGAATTAGAATGAGAATAGAATGAGAATAGAATATAGGAATAAATAGAATAGAACAGGAACAGAATAGAATACAACAGAATAGAATAGCATAACATAGAATAGCATAGAATAGAACATTAGAATAGAATAAGAATAGAATAGAATAGAATAATGGTATGAAGAATAGAATAGAATTAGAATGAAAATAGAATAGAATGGAATTAGAATGAGAATAGAATAGAATGGAATATAGGAATAAGAATAGAATAGAATAGATTAGAAAATAGAATAGATTAGAAAATAGAATAGAATAGAATAGAACATTAGAATAGAATATGGAACAGAATAAAATATAATATGGAATGTGAATGGAATGGAATAGATTAAGGAATAGAATAGAATAGAATAGAATAGAATAGAATAGAATAGAATAGAATAGAATAGAATAGAATAAAATATAATATGGAATGTGAATGGAATGGAATAGATTAAGGAATAGAATAGAATAGAATATGGAATGTGAATGGAATGGAATAGATTAAGGAATAGAATAGAATAGAATATAGGAATAAGAATAGAATAAGAATAGAATAGAATAATGGTATGAAGAATAGAATAGAATTAGAATGAGAATAGAATTAGAATAGAATATAGGAATAAGAATAGAATAGAATTAGAATAGAATATAGGAATAAGAATAGAATAAGAATAGAATAGAATAATGGTATGAAGAATAGAATAGAATGAGAATGAGAATAGAATTAGAATAGAATATAGGAATAAGAATAGAATAGAATAGAATAGAGAATAGAATAGAATAGAATATAGGAATAAGAATAGAATAAGAATAGAATAGAATAATGGTATGAAGAATAGAATAGAATGAGAATAGAATTAGAATAGAATATAGGAATAAGAATAGAATAGAATAGAATAGAATAGAATAATGGTATGAAGAATAGAAAAGAATTAGAATGAGAATAGAATTAGAATTAGAATAGAATATAGGAATAAGAATAGAATAGAGAATAGAATAGAATAGAATATAGGAATAAGAATAGAATAAGAATAGAATAAGAATAGAATAATGGTATGAAGAATAGAATAGAATGAGAATGAGAATAGAATGAGAATAGAATATAGGAATAAGAATAGAACAGAATAGAATAGATTAGAAAATAGAATAGAATAGAACATTAAAATAGAATTAGAATTAGAATTAGCTTTTTTTTTTTCTTCGTGGACGGTGGGAATGTGCTCAACATAATATCTCTCGACTTTGGCAAAGTGAGGGGAAAAATAATAATAATAATAAAGAGCTGGATAGGGAATTCTTGGGAGTTGGAAGTCCACAAGTTTTTGTTTAAAGGGGCCAAGGTTGAACCCCCCTGCAGTAGAGTTATTTAAATTAAAAAACCAAAAAAAACAAACCCCAAAAACCTAGGAACAAACAAGGCCAAAAGATGCCCCGTTCCCAGGGATCTGCTAGATTCTCATGTCTTAGGGAATCTTCAAACTTGGCCGCTTTGAAAAGACTTGGTGGAAGTCTTCCAATCTCCCAGAATTCCCCAGCCAGCAAGGGTTCTTCGAAGAGAATCCAGCATGATCCAGCTGGAGAATTCTGGGAGTTGGAAGTCCACAACGTCTTAAAAGTTACCAAGGTTGGAGATCCCCGATTGAAGATTGGTGGACTTCCAACTCCCAGAATTCCCCATTCCACCAGGCCTGTGATTGTTTTTTTCTTCCCTTCCTACTCCCTAGAGGGGAGAGATTGCAGAGAAAGGGATGAGAAGAGAGTAAGCAGGTGGATTGCAGAGGAAGGGATGAGAAGAGAGTAAGCAGGCGGATTGCAGAGAAAGGGATGAGAAGAGAGTAAGCAGGCGGATTGCAGAGGAAGGGATGACAAGAGAGTAAGCAGGCGGATTGCAGAGGAAGGGATGACAAGAGAGTAAGCAGGCAGATTACAGAGGAAGGGATGACGAGAGTAAGCAGGTGGATTGCAGAGGAAGGGATGAAAAGAGAGTAAGCAGGCAGATTACAGAGGAAGGGATGACAAGAGAGTAAGCAGGCAGATTACAGAGGAAGGGATGATGAGAGTAAGCAGGCAGACTGCAGAGGAAGGGATGACAAGAGAGTAAGCAGGCAGATTACAGAGGAAGGGATGACAAGAGAGTAAGCAGGCAGATTGCAGAGGAAGGGATGACGAGAGTAAGCAGGAGGATTGCAGAGGAAGGGATAACGAGAGTAAGCAGGTAGATTGCAGAGGAAGGGATGGCAAGAGAGTAAGCAGGTAGATTGCACAGGAAGGGATGACAGGAGAGTAAGCAGGCAGATTGCAGAGGAAGGGATGACAAGAGAACAAGCAGGAAGATTGCAGAGGAAGGGATGAGAAGAGAGTAAGCAGGTTTAAGAGAGTTGAAGTTCTAGCAAAGCCGGCTTGGGGGGAATTCTGGGAGTTGAAGTCCAGAAGTCTTAAAAGTGGCCATGGTTGGAGACCCCCTGGGTTAGGCTCTTCATTGAAAGCCATTTTGGGGGCCACCTCTGGTGTGGGACTCCCTGCCCCCCTTCATTTAGAGCGTTGTCCTTTGCCCCCCCCACCCCCACCCGATGCTCCCACCTTGGAAAGTGGGGCGTTGAAGAGTCCCTCCGTTTGGCTTGTGGTGTGTGTGTGTGTGTGTGTGTGTGTGAGTGAGAGAGAGAGAGAAAGAGAAAAAGAAAGAGGGAAAGAGAAAGAGAGAGGGAAAGAAAGAGTGAGAGAGAGAGAAAGAAAGAGAGAGAGAGAAAGAGAAAAAGAAAGACAGAGGGAAAGAGGGGGAAAGAGAGAACGAGAGAGTGAGAGAAAGAGAGAGAGGGAAAGAAAGAGTGAGAGAAAGAGAAAAAGAGAAAGAGGAACAGAGAGAGAGGGAAAGAGAAAGAGAGAGAGAAAGAGAGAGAGAGGGAAAGAGAGAAAGAGAGAGAGAGAAAGGAAAAAGAGAGAGGGAAAGAGAACAAGAGAGAGAGAGAGAGAAAGAGAGAGAGAAATAAAAAGAGAGAGAGGGAAAGAGAGAAAGAGAAAAAGAGAGGGGGAAGAGAAAGTGAGAGAGAGAGAAAGAAAAAGAGAGAGAGGGAAAGAGAGACAGTGAGAGAGAGAAAGGAAAAAGAGAGAAAGAGAGGAACAGAGAGAGAGGGAAAGAGAACGAGAGAGAGAGAGAGAAAGAGAGAAATAAAAGAGGGAAAGAGAGAGAAAGAGAAAAAAACCGAGAGATAAAGAGAGGAACAGAGAGAGAGGGAAGGAGAAAGAGAGTGAGAGAGAGAGAAAGAGGAAAAGAGGGAAAGAGAGAGAGAGAAAAAAGAGAAAGAGAGGAACAGAGAGAAAGAGAGGAACAGAGAGAGAGAGAAAGAGGAAGAGTGAGAGAGAAAGAGAGAGAGGGAAAGAGGAAGAGAGTGAGAGAGAGAGAAAGGAAAAAGAGAGAGAGAGAGGGAAAGAGAAAGAGAGAGAAAAAGAGAGAGAAAGAGAAAAGAGAGAGAAAGAGGAACAGAGAGAGAGGGAAAGAGAAAGCGTGAGAGAGAAAGAAAAAGAGAGAGAGGGAAAGAGAGAAGCGAGTGAGAGAAAGAGGAAAAAGAGAGAGAAAGAGAGGAACAGAGAGAGAGAGAAAGAGAGAGAGAGAGGAGCAAGGTCCCTGTTGCAGGCACCTCCAGGGTCCCGTCTTTCATGCAGGGGGTAGGTGACCCCCTCCTCTCGCCCCTCCAGGGAAACATGGACCAGGAGCGCCTGAAGAAGCAGCAGGAACTGGCCGCCGCCGCCATCTACCAACAGCTCCAGCAGCAGCAGTTGCTTCAGCTCGTCAACAGGTAAACGGGGACGGACGGTTTCCCCCTCATTGGCCGGCCGAAAGCAACCGGCCCGTTCTGCCCCCTCCCGTTTTTTTCGGTATTTCCGGAAATACATTTTTGTGTTTTTCCCGGCCTCCTGAGGCCGAAAACGGGCCGGAAGTGAGAGAGAGAGAGAGGGGGTCAAGCACCCTTTCTCCTGCTCTTCCTCTCCCCCTACCACCACCCCGCAACCCCCAGGGAGGAGGGCAGAGGAGCCCTCTTCCCGCCTTGGCTACCCCTTCCGCCTTTTTGTGTCTCGTCCAGCCGGCAATACGCCCAGTGCGCCCTCCAGCAGAAGGTGGCCTCCTCGGGGGACCTGGCCCAGCAGCAGCAGCTGAGCAGCTTCCTCCAGCAGCTCCAGGCGCTCAAGACCAGGTGAGTCCCGCCGACCCGCCGACCCTCTTGGTCCTCCTCTCGCGGATGGGAGTGAGTGGGGGGCGCGAGGAGGGGAATCCCTTCCTTGGCCATTGAAAGGGACGAGGGAAGCGGCGCCTTCCTTTTTGACAAAGTTTTTTTAATTTAATTTTAATTGTCATTTTTTTTTTTAATCTTTATTTTATTTTATTTTGTTATTTTTATTTTTTACATTTTTATTTTTAAAAAACAAATGTTATTTTCAAGACAAACGATACATAAATACACCTAAACACAAAAACATCATCACATTAAAAAAAAATCTCTTTTCTGAAAGTTGCTCAGTCCCGGGTTAAAACTCTTGGCACAGACACAAATTCAAATTCATATTCCTTTTACAGACCATTTCATATCTTATTATCATTTTCAATTTTCTATATAACTTCTCTCCTTTAAATTTTCTCCATTTTATTTGATTTTATTGATCTCCTCTCAATTCATATCATAATATTTATTATTCTTTGTCTGTTGTATTCCAGCCAACCATTTATTTTTCTTCTTTAAAGAAAGAAGAAAAAACTTCTCCTGTACACTATATGGAGTAGTATGCCTTTATCTCTTTCCCCTACATTTATAATACTTAATATAAAACACATAGAAATAGAAATAATAGAAATAGAATAGAATAGAGAATAGAAATAAAATAGAGAATAGAAATAGAATAGAATAGAATAGAGAAGAATAGAATATAGAACAGACAGAATAGAACAGAATAGAATAGAATACAGAACAGAATGGAATAGAGAATAGAATAGAATATAGAATAGAATAGAACAGAATAGAATATAGAATAGAATAGAATAGAATAGAATAGAATAGATGGAATGGAATAACAATAGAATGCAATAGTATATATGGAATAGAACAGAACAGAACAGAATATATGGAATGGAATTAGAAGAGAATAGAAATAGAATAGGAATAGAATGGAATAGAATAGAATATATGGTATTGAATAATAATAGAATATGTGGAATGGAACAGATTAGACTAGACTAGAATACAGTACAATACAATACAATACAATACCGTACAATACCATACAATACATTATATGGAATGGAATAACAATAGAATATATGGAATAGAATAGAATAGAATATATGGTATTGAATAATAATAGAATAGAATATGTGGAATGGAACAGACTAGACTAGAATACAATACAATACAATACAATACAATACGGTACAATACCATACAATACAATATATTGAATGGAATATCAATAGAATAGAATATATGGAATACAATCGAATAGAATAGAACATATGGAATAGAATAGGAATAGAATCGAATATGTGGAATGGAATAGACTATACGCTAGACTACAATACAATACAATACAATATAAATAAATGGAATAACAATAGAATAGAATATATAGAATAGAATAGAATAGAATAGAACATATGGAATAGAATAGGAATAGAATAAAATAGAATATATGGTATTGAATAATAATAGAATATGTGGAATGGAACAGACTAGACTAGAATAGACTAGAATACAGTACAATACAATACCATACAATATATGGAATGGAATAACAATAGAATAAAATATATGGAATAAAATCGAATCGAATAGAACATATGGAATAGAATAGGAATAGAATCAAATATGTGGAATGGAATAGACTACACGAGACTAGAATACAATACAATACAATACAATACAATACAATACAATATATATAAATGGAATAACAATAGAATAGAATATATGGAATAGAATCGTATAGAATAGAACATGGAATAGAATAGGAATAGAATAGAATATGTGGAATGGAATAGACTATACGCTAAACTACAATATAATACAATACAATATAATACAATATAAATAAATGGAATAACAACAGAATAGAATATATGGAATACAATCAAATCGAATAGAACATATGGAAGAGAATAGGAATAGAAGATTTTATTTTATTTTATTTTATTTTTTTATGTATTTTATTTTATTTTTACTTTTATTTTTATTTCCGCCTATTCGCCCATGGCGACTCGAGGCGGCTTACAAGCATGTCAAACCATCTTTCGAACAAAAAAAAAATCAATCCCTCAAATAAAAATAAAAAAAGAATCCAATCAATCCATAAAGTACAATGGAACAACATCTGGGAAGGACCTAAGTCTATAAATAAAAAAAATATATATAAATAAATAAAAAATATTAATATAATATAATATAAATAAAAATCACCCCACAACTCCCCACACACACCCCCTATAATCCCCTATTTTGTCGTCGTCGTCCCCCCCGCATTATTACATTTGGCATATATTTAAATTTTCTCTCTCTCTTCCGTAGCTGCGTGGGGGGGCATTTGGGGGGGGGGGTCCGGGTGGATTTCATACCCTCCCCTCCTCTCCCTCTCCTCTCTTGTCTTCCAGAGCTGGGGAGCAGGCCCTGATCCCCTCGATGAACCGATCCATATCTGTGCCAGACACTGGGTCCCTCTGGGACACACATACCTCAGCCTCACCGCAAGCAGGTCGCTGACGGGGGGCCCCCGGAGGATGGGGAGGGGTTTTGGGGGAGGATAGGAGGGGAGGGTAGGGGTGTGTGGAAACCTGCTGGTGGTCAGGGGGTGTCCTGGGAATCCACGGTCAGGGCTGGAGTCCGAAGCTCCCCTCCCCCAAATCTGGAGACGCTTTCTGCTTGGCCCAGCGGGGCCGGGAGGTGGAGGAAAGGCAGGCGGCGGATGGGCTTTGTAGTCCTCTCGAGATTGGAGGCGGAGGGGGGGCGGGGCCACGGCCCAGCCACCAGTCGTTCTAGAAAGGGGAAGGTGTGGGGCTCGGGATGAAAGCGCTCTCTCTCTCTCTCCTCTCTCCCTCCTTCCCTCTCCCCTCACACTCCCTCTCTCTTCCCTCCCTTTCTCTTCCCTCTCTCTCTCTCCTCTCTCCCTCCCCTCCTTTTCCCTCTCTCTCTCCCCTCTCTCCCTCTCCTTCCCCTCTCCTCTCCTCCCTCTCCCTCCCCTTTCTCCCTCTTTCTCCCCTCACACTCCCTCTCTCTCCCTCTCCTTCCCCTCTCTTACTCCTCCCTCCCCCTCTCTCTCCGTCCGCCTCCCTTTCTCCTTCTCTCTCTCCCCCTCCCTTTCTCCCTCAGTCTCCCCTCACACTCCCTCTCTCTCCCTCCCTCCCTCTCTCTCTCTCTCCCTCTCCTCTCCTTCCCCTCTCTTACTCCTCCCTCCCCCTCTCTTATTCCTCCCTCCCCTCCCTTTCTCCTCTCTCCCCCTCCCTCTCTCTCCCCTCACTCTCCCTCCTCCCCTCCCCTCCTCTCTCCTTCCCTCTCTCTCCATCCTTCTCCTCTCTCTCCCTCTCCCTTTCTTTCCCCCCTCTCTCCCTCTCCTTCCTCTCTCTCTCCTTCCCCCTCCATCCCTCCTCACCTTTCTCTCCCTCCCCTCTCCTCTCTCTCTCCCTCTCCTTCCCCTCTCCTTCCCCTTTCCCTCCCTCCCTCTCTTACTCCTCCCTCCCCCTCCCTTTCTCCCTCTTTCTCCCCTCACACTCCCTCTCTCTCCCTCTCCCTTTCTTTCCCCCTCTCTCTCCCTCTCCTTCCCCCTCTCCTTCCCCTTTCCCTCCCTCCCTCTCTTACTCCTCCCCCCCTCCCTTTCTCCCTCTTTCTCCCCTCACACTCCCCTCTCTCTCCCTCTCCCTTTCTTTCCCCCTCTCTCTCCCTCTCCGTCCGCCTCCCTTTCTCCTTCTCTCTCTCCCCCTCCCTTTCTCCCTCAGTCTCCCCTCACACTCCCTCTCTCTCCCTTTCTTTCCCCTCTCCTCTCTCCCTCTCCCCTCTCCCCCTCCTCCCTCCCTTTCTCTCCCTCCCCCTTTCTCCTCTCCCTCCCCTTCTCTCTCTCTCCTCTCCCTCTCCCTCCCCTTCTCCTCTCTCTACCTCCTTCCCTTCCTCCCTCTTTCTCCCCTCACACTCCCTCCCTCTCCCTCCCCCTCTCCTCCCTCTCCCTCCTCCCGCAAGGCTCCCTTCCCCGGGTGTAACCTCCTCCTCGTTCCCCCCTTCTCTCCCCCAGGCGGCGAGGCCAGTTTGTGGGATATTCCAATTAATTCCTCAACTCAGGGTCCGATCTTGGAACAACTTCAGCTCCAACATAAAGTGAGTGGGGTTCCTCCTCCTCCTCCTCCTCCTCCCTCCCTCCCCCAATTTGACTTCCTGGAGCCCCCCCACACACCGTTGCCCCCCTCCCTCTCCCACACACCCCGTGACCCCCGTCTCCGTCTCCTCTCCCAGCTGCAAGAGCGCCGAGGGGCCGAACTCAGGGCGAAGCGGGACGACGACGAACGCAAGCGGCGCGAGGAGGAGGAGCTCTACCGG
>NC_142025.1:122690583-122715583 GCF_049901735.1 Notechis scutatus
TAGGTCCTAGGACGTAAAGTGAGAGCAAACTCTACCACCCGCCACCCCCCACACTTTCCTAGCGCCGATGACGTTCCCCAGCTGGTCTTCCGGGAAACGAAGAGAAGCTTAGACCCGGTTTGGAAGATGGCGGCTTCCTTGGGGAGGGGTGGGGAGGGGAGGGAAAGGAGAGGGGAAATGGGGTGGGGTTGGGGGTTCTTGTCCATGAGCAGTGTGCCGTTCCCTCCCTCCAGCTTCCCTCCTCTTCCTCGTGGGGCCAGCAGCAGTCGGTCAACGCCTCCTCCGGTCAGAACAGCTTCAGCTTGGCCGACCTGCAGAAGCTGAGCGACGCTCGGGCGTGCCTGGAACTGCGGGAGGAGGTGAGCTCGGCCTCCCCTCCCTGCCTCTGGCCTCTCCCCTATCCGCCTCTCCTAGGGGGGCATCTGAAGAGAGCCTAGACCACCCCACCCCTCTTTCTCTCCTCTCCAGTGCCGCCATCAGGACATGCTCCAGAAACTCCTCCTCCACCACCACCACCAGCAGCCGCTCTGGGGCGGCCTGGCCAAGCACAGCCCCTCCCTCAAGGCCCTGCTGGAGCTGCAGCAGGAGAGCGAGAGGCACCTGCAGAAGCCGGCCCCAAACCGGGCTCAGCAGCAGCGCCCGGTGAGTCACGCACGCGCGCACGCACGCACAAGCCGACGGGGACGGACCAACGGGGAGGGAGGGAGGCGGGGGAGGGAAGCGGTCTTCCTCGCCGCTTCTCTGGAGGAGGAAACCCACCCGCCCGCCGCCTTCCCTCTCTTTGAGTCCGCACCTCCTGGCCTACTCTCTCACACACACACACCCACACAAACACACACCGTCCGTCTCTGGGCTCCTGTTTATAGCCCTCTTTCCCCGCCGGTCATAAAGGCCGAGGAGGAGGAGGAGGAGGAGAGGGAGGGGGCCTTGCATGCCACCTTTACGGAGCAGGTGCGTGTTGGGAGAGGGGGCCCGTGCTTTAAGGAAAGGAGGCCTAGAGAAAACCCGGCGGGGTGTGGTCCAGGGAGGGCCGTCGGGGTGTGTGTGAGGGTGTGTGTGCGGTGTGTGTCTGGAGGAAAACCAGGTGGGGTGTGGTGCAGGGAGGGCTGTCGGGGTGTGTGTGAGGGTGTGTGCGGGTGTGTGTCTGGAGGAAAACCAGGTGTGGTGTGGTGCAGGGAGGGCCGTCGGGTGCGTGTGCGGGGTGTGTGTGCGGGGTGTGTCTGGAGGAAAACCAGGTGTGGTGTGGTGCAGGGAGGGCTGTTGGGGTGTGTGTGAGGGTGTGTGTGCGGGGTGTGTGTCTGGAGGAAAACCAGGTGTGGTGTGGTGCAGGGAGGGCTGTTGGGGTGCGTGTGCGGGGTGTGTGTGCGGGGTGTGTCTGGAGGAAAACCAGGTGTGGTGTGGTGCAGGGAGGGCCGTCGGGGTACATGTGCGGGTGTGTGTGCGGGGTGTGTCTGGAGGAAAACCAGGTGTGTGGTGCAGGGAGGGCTGTTGGGGTGTGTGTGAGGGGTGTGTGTGCGGTGTGTGTCTGGAGGAAAACCAGGTGTGGTGTGATGCAGGGAGGGCCGTCGGGGTGTGTGTGTGCGGGGTGTGTCTGGAGGAAAACCAGATGTGGTGTGGTGCAGGGAGGGCTGTCGGGGTGTGTGCGCGGGGTGTGTCTGCAGGAAAACCAGGTGTGGTGTGGTGCAGGGAGGGCCGTCGGGTGTGTGTCGGGGTGTGCGCTGTCGGGGTGTGTGTGCGGGGTGTGTCTGGAGGAAAAGCCGGCGGTGTGTGGTGCAGGGAGCGCCGTCGGGCGGCGTGTTGGCTTCATACAGGGGGCAGTTGCCAGTAGATCGCCTCTTCATAAACCCTTGGAAGCGTTTTGAAGTTTGGCTCGAGGATCCCGATTTTAAATCGGGGAAATAAAAGGAAACGGTTTCATGAGGGGGAAATGAAGGGAAATCTGGAAGAAGCCGGCGCAGCCGTTGCAAAGCGAAAGTACCTCCCGACTCTTTTCATCTGTCAAACGATTGTAGCTCCAAACTACTTGGAGCTTTTGTCCCCGGGGAATATATCGAATTGGCGGAAGGTGATTGTTGACACGCCCAGCCTGGGAATGGACGTAAGTTGGAGAATCGGATTTAGGACGCACCCAGCGGGGAGGGGAAACGTTAAACGACGTAGTCCAGAGCTGCAGTGCCAGCACGTCGCTTCTTAATAAATCCTTCGAAGGTTTCTTTTTTTTTTTTGAAGTTTGGCTCGAGAATCCCGATTCCAATGAGGGCGATAGTTTGGAATCCCGACAGGCGAGCTTTCGTTTTCTCTTTCTCTCCCTCGCTAGCACGGCGGACACGGTCTGAGCAGCCTCTCCTCTCAGTGGGCCTCGGACGTGGGCTCGCTGTGGGGGGGCCACGAGAAAGCCGGCGGCCCGCTCGGCCTCTGGGAGGAGAGCATGAAAGGCCCCGGTCCCCTGGCCCGCAACCTGGGCTTGAGGAACAGCCGGAGCAGCCCCTCCCTAGGGTGAGTCGGTCTCCAGGGAGTGGGCGGCGGCGGCAGAGGACGGAGGGACCGAGCTGGACTCCCCTTCTTCACTCATTCCCGCCCTGCTTTTCCTCAGGGACGCCTACGCGGTCGCCAACCGGCAGAGCCGGAAGAAGACGGACGAGGAGGAGAAGCTGCTGAAGCTGCTGCAAGGCATCCACAAGCCGCCACAACAGGACGGCTTCACCCAGTGGTGCGAGCAGATGCTGCACGCCCTCAACGCTTCCAGCAGCGTCGATGGTACCTTTGTGGGGAGGGGACGGGAGACGGGGAGGAGCCAGGAAAGAGGGAGGGGATCCCTCCTTCAAAGCCACAGAAGCGCGGGCGAGGTCTCTCGCCCTGCCCTCCCCCTTTCTCCTCCCTAGGCGGCGTCAAGAGCAGCGGCTTGACATGACACCCCTCCCCACCTTCTCCCCATCCTCCCCTCCCCTCCCCCCCCAAAATATAGTGCCCAACGTGGTAGCTTTCCTGAAGGAGATGGAGTCGCCGTACGACGTTCACGACTGCATCCGCTCCTGCCTGGGAGACACCCTGGAAGCCAAAGAGTTTGCGAAACAGTTCCTAGAGCGCCGTGCCAAGCAGAGAGCCAATCAGCAGCGGCAGCAGCAGCAGCAGCAGCAACAGGTGAGGAGGGAGGGGAGGGGGAGGACGCAGGCGCCTTGCCCGGGAGGCAGAGGGAAGGTGAACCATCGGTAGGGGCGCGTCATCGTCGGCAACTCGACGTCGTCAGCGGTTGAGTTTTCTTTGGGGAGAGAAAGCGGAGGTGGCTCTTCTTCAGCCTCCGACGACTCCGGGCCCCATGTTGCAGCTTCTCCCCCTTTTGACACCCCCACCCCTCGTCCACCACCACAGGAGGCCTCGTGGCTCAGCTCCAGCAGCCTGCAGTCGCTCTTCCAAGCCAACCACAGCCCCAAACCGCCATCCTTTGAGAACAGCCAAGCCGTGAAGATCAAGAGGCGCCCGGTGATGCTGCACGCCGACCCCAGCATCCTAGGTGAGCGAGGAAGAGGAGGAGGAGGAGGAGGAGGAGGACGGGCCAGGAACACGGCTACTTCTGGGGGGAAGAAGGGCGGGGCTGACGGCTTAGCTCTGCCCTCTTGGCCCCGAGGGACGGAGGGGCAGTCGCTCCGTTCCAACGGGCGTTTTCCCTTCTCGCCCCCGGACAATCCAACCGTTCCATCATATTATTTATTAAGACTTCCAAAAGGATTGTTTTAAAGAGGGGCGCGGTTGTCCTCACCGTCAGGAGGCTCTCGAGTTCCAGTCTTGGTCGCGGCGGATGTTTCTCTTTCTCCGGGCACGCTGAGGATATGATATAACAGCCGAACGAAACTCCGGCCCGGCGATAAGAAAGGCATCCGGCCAATTTTTTTTTTTATTTTTTTTATTTTATTTTTTATTTTATTTCACAAGCTGGTTCTCTGGCTGGGTAGGCGTGGCCAAGTTTGGTCAGGTGACTAGCCGTGCGGCGTCCCTCCTCCCCCTCCCCGCCTCCCGGCCACTCGCCTCAAAAGACAAAAGAGGTCGTAGGATTCAGACGGTTAGGTCTAATCTCACCCCCCGCCCCGTTTTTTTTCGGGCCATTTTCGGCTCGAAAAAACAACCCACCCCAAAAAAAGGCAGCCCCCCACCCAAAAAAAAACACACAATCTGGAAAAAGAGGCGGGGATTTGGGAGCCAGCCAGGGGCGAGATTGGCCGCTTTGCCAAATGGCGCAAGAATCTTTTTAACGACCGGTTGGTCCAAACCGGTGCGAACTGCAGCCCAGCCATAAAAAACACAAGCTAGCTCCATTCCTTAAATGAAGACGATGAGTTTTTATATTATTATATATGATATAAGAATGATATATTATATTATATCATTAATAATATATAATATGTATATATTATATATAATATACATATATATATAATATATATAATAATATGATATATGTGATACTATATATATATATTATATATATAATATATATATAATATATTAATGATATAATATATTATATCATTATTATGTTATTATCATTATTATGTTATGATATATCATTATTATATATTATATATATATGTATACTATAATATATAATAATATATAATATATATAATATATTATAATAATATAATAATATGATATATATGATATTATATATATATATATATTATATATATATAATATATTAATGATATAATATATTATATCATTATTATGTTATTATCATTATTATGTTATGATATTTCATTATTATATATTATATATATATATACTATATATAATATATAATAATATATAATATATATAGATATATATTATTATAATAATATAATAATATGATATATATGATATATATATATATTATATATATAATATATATATAATATATTAATGATATAATACATTATATCATTATTATGTTATCATTATTATGTTATGATATTTCATTATTATATATTATATATATATATATATATATACTATATATAATATATAATAATATATAATATATATAGATATATATTATAATAATATAATAATATGATATATATGATATCATATATATATATATTATAGATGAAAAATCCCTTTTTCATTTTTGACCTTCCCGTTTTCAAATTTCGTCCCCAGATTTTGGGGTGGGGCTTTCCTTTTTTTTTTTTTTTTAATTAAACGATTTACTATCCTGCCGTTTTGCTCGCGAGTGTCGGGCCGAGCCGCCGTTAAAGACCCCCCGCCCTCTTTCTTTTTTGCAGGCTACGCTCTTCACGGCGCCTCCAGCGAGCTGGAAACGGTGGAGGATTACTGAGCCCCCTCCCTCGATCCAGCCGTGGGGGGAATCCTCCCACCCACCTACCCCGTCCGTCCTGCCGCTGCTGCCTTGATCTGTCACCCATTTCAGTTCCGGCTGAGCGTGTGCCCTGGCGGGATATGAAAGGGGGACGGGGGGACGGGGTGGGGCTCCAGGCTCTCCACCCCACCCCCCTCCCCGTCTTTTCGGACGAGTGAGCGCGAGGGCCAGGCCGGACCAGAAGGAAAGCGTGAGCTGGGCCAGGCCAGACCAGAAGGAAAGCTCGTTGGCGCAATTTCATTCCTTAAAAAACGAACGAGAAACAAACAAAAAAAAAAGCACCTTAAAACGTCCCTCCTCCCGTTCTTCTGCCATGCACTTTATCCGAATTTTTTTTTCGTCGTTTCGGTTGGATTTTAATTTTTTTAATTTTTTTGGGTGCGTGTGTGTGCGTTTTATTTTGTTCGTTTGTTTTTTTAACAGTGACTCGTTACAGATTCAGAGGAGAAAAAGGAAAAAAAAAACAGAAAAGACAAAAAAAAAATATATACGACGATTTTTATTTTTTGGGGAAAAAAAATCGCGGAAGAGATTTTTTTTATTAAAAAAAAAACTGCTTAAAAAACACGACAAAAAAATAAAAAAGGTTTTATCTTTTGAGAGGAAAAAAAAAAACAAAACACTTATTTTTCACTTGGGGATTGATATATGTTTCCAAAAAAAAAAGAAAAAAAAGAAAAGAAAAAAAATGTGAACGGTCATTTCACAGAAGCTTCATATTAAAAAAAAAAAAGGATTTATTAAAAGCAAAAAAAAAAAAAAACTTGAAGAAATGCACTTAGACACAAAAAGAATTATTATTTTTTTTGTTTTTGTTTTAAAAAAAAAGAAAAACAGAAAAAGAAAATCGTTTGGACACAACTATAGCTACAGATGTGTAAATATTCTTCAGACTCTCGTACGGAATCCGCACAGTCTATTTTCGCCATTTTATAAGGAATTTTTTTGTGTTCTTTTTTTTGTGTGGGGGCGGTTTTTTGGTCGAGTTCTTTTTTTTTGTAAGAAAATTGCACAAAAAAAAAAAAAAAATGGGCCTCCTTCCTCGTTTTTCCTTTTTCCATCCACCCCGGACAAGAATTTTCTATTGTCTTTGATTTAAAACAAAAGAACTTAAAAAAATAATAATAATAACCAGGAAAAAAAAAAAACACCACAAAAAAACAATTGCAAAAAGAGGAATTTCTACACTACTGTTGAAGAAGCGGGTTGCTCCTCCCGAGACGCTGCTTTGTTCTCCCAGCAGATCCTGGATCCCAGATCGTGGAGCTCTTCTCTCCGGTGGTCCTTTTTCCCCCCTTCCGGCCAGTTCTTTCCTCGTTCGTCTGTCGTTCCACGGAGATGCTCGTAGCCTCTCTCGCCTGCCTCCCGCCATTCGGCGGGCGGTTTTTTTTCCTCTCCCAGCGACCGTCGTGTGGATGCGCACTTTTTCCCCCCTCCCCCCTTCACAAAGGAAAGCCGACACACCGGATGTTGTGAGTCTCCGCATTTTCTCTCCCGTTTCGTCCACGGATGAGAATCCTGAATCGTCCCGCGACGCTCACGGCATCGACCGTCGGGGAGTAGGCCGGTTGCACCCAAAGCCAAATTTGAATGTATCCTACTTGGGTGACGCTTTCGGCCCTGTGCCTCCCTCTCTCCTTACTCCTAACCCACCCACCCCCAACCCCAGTTAGTCAGCGATGGTGCTGCTAACCTGGCCACAATTGTGTGTGTGTGTGAGAGAGAGAGCGCGCACGTATGTGACTGTTTTTTTGGGGGGGGGGTGGGGAGAACAAGCTGGCGAGACACGTGGTTCTTCCGCTCTACCCCGGAGCTGTGATGTTCATAACGCATTCTCCGTTATCCAGGGAGCTGCGTCCCGATGTGGCCGAGCACCTCCTCGATTTTTCGTTCGCTCTTGCAAGGACTCTTCCCCGCACACACACCCCACCCCCGCTTACAATCCAACCTGGGAACGGACACGGTACTCTTGGGGGAGTATACGCCGAGTATACATTGGGGCGCACCGCTTGGCGATCCGGCCAGGAGCTCGACGGACCAGGCTTTGACTCTTACCCAGGCGGTCTCCTTTCTCGTTGGCCCCCTCCCTCCCTCACCTGCGCCGGATGCGGAAGGCTTCCGGAAGTGCCCACTACCCCCCGCCCCGCGTAGCATCTTGTGAGAGTTGGGGGCGAGGGCAGCAACTTCTCCCTCCCCAACACCCCCCCTCCCTCCCCCAGAAACGCATCTCATGAACAATTGGCGTCACAGAGGACTACGGGGCACCAAATGCCGCCCGCTTTCTTGCGGTGCGTTTTGAATGTGCGGCGGAGGGGAGGCATAGAGAAAGGGGGTGCCTGAATCGACCCCCTCCCCGCTTGTTGATCGCAGCAGGAGGGGGAAACCCCCACCCCCGGCCTGGTTGTGACCAAAAGACTTTGTTTGGGGGTCGTCCGCCTTACGCCAAGCCAGGTAAGGCTACAAATCGGGACTCGGTGGATCCTTGGCGCGTCTTTTTGTGTGTGTGTCTCTTGTGTGTCTGTTTGTGCACATCTGCAGGATCATTCAATCCTTTTTTTTTAAACTGATAACTGTGATTCTTGGAAGGGTTCCCATCCCGCCGGACCGACCCAACCCAAGCCAGGAAGGGAAGCAATCCCGTCCGTACGAGAGTCTCGCCGGGGAGGGAAGGCCGTCCCCTTCACCACCCTGGCTCTTTTGCAGTATTGAGACCCCTTGTTGGGGGGGGGGGTCACTGTCCTCGGTCTACCCCCCTCCCCTCCCCCCAGTGGGCACAATCTCCCGCAGCACCGATCGGGGGGAATGCCCCTGTGTGGCGTCCGCGAGGTGCGTTGCGGCCGGAATGTATGTGAAATCATCGCGCCTCCGACTTAGGATATTTTTTGCACCAAACTTGGCAGGGGTGGGCGGTTGGCAACACGAATTGTAATAATCCTAAGACCTTTTGTGGTGTGTGTGTGTGTGTGTTGGTTTTTTTTCTGTGTGTTAAATCAAGGTACGGGAAAAGTTTACAAAAATAGGCCGATTGTTTTCCGTGCGAGTGGGGGGGTGGAAGAGAAAGGAAGGGGGCGGTTGTCCCTATTCTGGGAAAGGTGGGGGGGGTCCCACCTCTTCCCTACCCCCCACTTAGCCCCGGAAGGTGGTTATTGGGGAGGGAGGGAACGAGCGGGGAGGGGAGGGCTCCCCCCCCTCCTTGTCCTAGAAACCTTTTGTGTGTCCTTTCCTCTTTTTCCAGCCTCGGTCTTTGAGTCGCAAATCCGGGATTTTGCCTCCCGCAAACGGAACAACAAACAAAAAAATTGGGGGAAAATTGGTACGTGCAATTTCTGCCTTACCGGTTTTCGAGGAGAAAAATTAATAAGGGGGAAAGAGCGTGAAGTTGGTTTTCAGTATTATACGATAGCTTTTTTTTTTTTTAATTAATTTTAAAGGCATATGAAATGAAAAAAAAAAAAAGATATATATATATATATATAATCCATATATCTAGCAATAAGGAGGGACGAGTTTTCGCGGAGAACGGTCGTGCTTCAAAAGCGTTGGCGTTGCAAGGAGAGGACGGCGGGAGGAAGAAGAGAGGCCGCGGGAACGAGAGAGGTCCCCGCTCTTTCTCGCCCAGCCTCCTCTCCTTCCCCGCCGGTGCCGACGTCCAAATCCCATGCTCCACAGCCAGCAGCAGCAGCTTGTGAAGTCGGGGCCAGTCTTTGAGTATTAGGACTACTACTACTACTGCTGCCAAGTTCCTTTCAGACAATAACGCGCCTAAGAAGAATTTGTAGCAATTTCTCTCTCTCTTCTTTCCCCCTTTTCTGTTTTGTTAAAAAATTTGGGGGCGACCATTTTTTTTTAATTATTTGAAATGTGACTATGAATGTATACGTGTCTCGGTCCCTTTTCGCAACCATTGGGAGGGTTGTGCGTTTGTGTGTGTGTGTGTATGGAGGGGGAGGCGTTTGCTGTTTTTAATTTTGAGCTTGGTGTCCTGCCAGAACAAATAATAGCTCTCGTCGCACGTCCGAGTTTTTAAGGGAGCAAAGAAGGCGATTTACGGCGCTAGCTATGCAGCCTTCTCGTTTGAAGCTTTCGGCTCGTCCCTTTTTGGGGGGTGGGATAGGGGAGTGGCTCACCTTGGGGGTTTTCCTCGGAGGAGGGGGGAAAAACCTGGCTTGGAGAAGCGACGGGCTCTCCGCCACTTGTTTTTTGTTTTTTTTTGCTCGTTTCCCTCGACTTCGCGACAACTTTTTGTGCGTGTGTGTGTGTTTTCCTGATGCCTTAAAACTCCTCTACCTACGGACTTCTGGGGAGGGGTTTTCCGCTCGAGGAAGACCCACTTGGCGAGGAAGAGCGGACGCGATAAGGCTTCTCCCCCTCCCCCCGCCGCCCGGAGGTGGGGAAGGAGGCCTCGACTGGACGCCTACCCTGCATTTATACAGCGGCGGCAACGGGAACCCGGCCTTTTTCAACCTCCCCGGCACCACACACACACCCCTCCCTGACGCGAGGAGGGTCTGGCCCGGCTCGGCCGCCAGCTTCTGGCCACCATCTACCTCCCCGCTGCAGCCGCTGTCGCCCCGAGAGGCAAGCCAGGCCCGGACTTATCGGTCGCCGTCCGTTCCTTCCCGAGTATTAACAAGAAACTGTGATCCGAGGGCCCGCGAGGGTCTTCGAGCTCCTACTGAGAGTGGAAAGATGTTTACAGACTTCACCGTCTCCTGGCGCGACTGGCAGGGCCCGGGAGAAGGGGGCCCACACCTTCCTTCCTTCCTCCCCCATCATCTCGGGTGCCGAATGTTTCCCCGCGGACCACCTGCCTGAAAGACTTTTGAGGGGGAGAGGGCGCACCCCCCCTCCCCAATCTCCGCCCAAGCTGGACGGACCGACCGGATAGAAGAGAGCTAGCTCTTCTGCCGAAAGCCGCAGCCGGACCAACCTGAATTGGACTGCGAGGGGCAGGCGGCGGGAGGCGGGCGGGGGGTGGGGAGAGAACAACTTGCTTTGACCTCTTCCTCCTTCTGGGGGTGTGTTTGTGGGGGGCACCCCGCCCGCCTGCCGAGGAGGGGCCGGCCGGACCCGGTCTGCTTCTGCGCCTTAAAACTGGGTGGGGGGGGATGTTTGCGGGAGGAGGAGGAGGGGGGATTGCGCCACCGGTTGCACGCGAGACGGCTTTGCGTTCTTAACCTGCATAGAGACTTGTTTGGCTTTTGCTAGGGGGCGGGGCGAGACTATCCAAAGGAGGGGTGAGACGCCGAGCCCCCTCCCTCTCCTGTACATATCTCCCCACTTTGCGTGGTTGTTTTTTTTTTTTTGTAAATGGTTTTCCCCTCCCTCTCCCGCTCTGCGTGTCTGCAAGGAAATAAAAAAAAAAAGCTTAGATGTTGTGGCACTTTCTGGTCTCTCTTTGTTTTTTTTTTCCATCCTCCTCCCCCCAAATAAAGGTAACCGTGGATTTATCGATGGAAGTTTGCCGTGGCACCGAGAATAAGTGAGCGGTCGCTATTTTTGTTTTTTTTTTCACACGGACGCTTAAGCTTCCCCACCGTCCGGTGATTTGCCTTCCGACGTTGGGCCACTGACTCCCCCTTTATGACGGCTGCCGAGTTCCCGAGGTCACGCCATGTCCCTTTAGTAATCAAAAGTCAACGGGGGAAAGAAAACCAGATTTGCAGAACGGTGCGACTTCCCCGAAAATAAGCCCTCGCCCGATTTCCCCCCCCCCCTCCGGGTGGCTCTTACTATAAGCCCTACCCTAAAAATTAAGCCCAGAGGAGGGGGAGATAGGCACGGTCTATACAAGACGCAGTGAATGGACTGCGTCCGATGTTGTCCAGGAGCCGCCGCAGCCCACCTTTCCCCTCGACGCAGCGTAGATAAAATGGGCGCGGAGGCTGGGGAACGAGGAAACAATGTGCCGCGCAGCTGCCTCACAGCCTCGTGTGGTGGTGGTGGCGGCAGGCGGAGGAGATAAGTCATGGGGGGAAGCGGAGGAGATAAGTTGGGGCGATCCCAACTCGCACCGCGCAGGTCCTTTTTTTCCCCGGTGTGGGTGCAGGCGATGCGAGAGACGTGGAGATGGAGAAAGCGGCGTATTAATAGCTACAGTTTCTGAAGGCCCCGGCTTGCAAGCCGACACAGCTTTGCGGAGTTTCCGGTTGTTTCTCCATGCAGGCGAAAAAGTTGGGGAGCAACCGGGGCATTTCGCCTAACCCTAACCACCCCCACCCCCAAAAAATAAGACCTAAGGGGGGATCTTTGGCTCCCCCAAAAAATCCAATTTTCAGGGAAACACAGTAATGTTAAGAACTGCGGTGATTTTCCGGGCCGCCGTTGAGGTTAGTGCCAGATCCAGTTTTAAGGCAGGGCTCCCCAAAAAGTCGTCCTGTAATGGTGACGAATTGGAACGCTGCCATTTTGCAGCTTGAGCACAACCCCCCCCCTCCTCTGGGGTACGTACCGATGACCTTCCCTAGCCCAGTAGGAGAGGATCCAAACACCCCCCCCTCCACCCGAAGCACACACACACACACACCCTCCCCATTCCTCTAGGCCAGGGGTCTCGAACTCATCGTCGAATTGATCGTCGCAAATTTTATCGTCGACTTCGGCACCCAGAATTTATCGTCGCAAATTTATCGTCGAATTCGGCATCCAGAATTCCTCAACTTAGCCATGCCTGTTGTTTTTTCTTTTCGTCCTAACTCCTCGAAGGGGGAGATTGCAGAGGAAGGGATGACAAGAGAGTAAAAGGGCCAGAATGAGATTGCAGAGGAAGGGATGACGAGAGTAAAAGGGCCGCAACGAGATTGCAGAGGAAGGGATGACAAGAGAGTAAAAGGGCTGCAATGAGATTGCAGAGGAAGGGATGACAAGAGAGTAAACGGTCCACAATGAGATTGCAGAGGAAGGGATGACAAGAGAGTAAAAGGTCCGCAATGAGATTGCAGAGGAAGGGATGACAAGAGAGTAAACGGTCCACAATGAGATTGCAGAGGAAGGGATGACAAGAGAGTAAAAGGGCCGCAAGGAGATTGCAGAGGAAGGGATGACAAGAGAGTAAAACAGGCCAGAATGAGATTGCAGAGGAAGGGATGACAAGAGAGTAAACGGTCCACAATGAGATTGCAGAGGAAGGGATGACAAGAGAGTAAAAGGGCTGCAATGAGATTGCAGAGGAAGGGATGACAAGAGAGTAAAACAGGCCAGAATGAGATTGCAGAGGAAGGGATGACAAGAGAGTAAAAGGGCCACAATGAGATTGCAGAGAAAGGGATGACAAAGAGAGTAAAAGGGCCAGAATGAGATTGCGGAGGAAGGGATGACAAAGAGAGTAAAAGGGCCACAACGAGATTGCAGAGGAAGGGATGACAAAGAGAGTAAAAGAGCCACAACGAGATTGCAGAGGAAGGGATGACAAGAGAGTAAAAGAGCCACAATGAGATTGCAGAGGAAGGGATGACAAAGAGAGTAAAAGGGCCACAATGAGATTGCAGAGGAAGGGATGACAAAGAGAGTAAAAGGGCCACAATGAGATTGCAGAGGAAGGGATAACAAAGAGAGTAAAAGGGCCAGAATGAGATTGCAGAGGAAGGGATGACAAGAGAGTAAAAGGCCACAATGAGATTGCAGAGGAAGGGATGACAAAGAGAGTAAAAGGGCCACAACGAGATTGCAGAGGAAGGGATGACAAAGAGAGTAAAAGGGCCACAAGGAGATTGCAGAGGAAGGGATGACAAGAGAGTAAACGGTCTACAATGAGATTGCAGAGGAAGGGATGACAAAGAGAGTCAAAGGAAGGAACGGAGAAGGGAGCAACGGGGGTTGGCTGGCTTATGGGGGAGGAAAGGGTCCTGATTCCGTTCTCCATTCCAGGCCAGAAGAGACGATACCTATCCAAAGGAATGCAGGAGGTCCCAAAGGCATTCTGGGTTTGTTGGAAGTCGGCAAAACTTTTAAAAGCGGCTGGCGGTTCGAGACCCCGTGCTAGGCTATGCTGGGGGGGACACGGCGCACCCCGAAAAAGCTTCGCCCCACCCTTCCCAGCCCCGCCGATCCCCTCGATGAAATCACCACAGGACTGCGTTGATAACCCCTCAATAACCTTTTTATTTGGGAGGGGCTGGCACCCGCTGCCCCCCCCCTTGCTCCCGGCTGGGTTGGCGGCATGGCCGCCGTCCTCCGCCGCCCGCCCCCCTCCCGCTTCCGTCAGATCACGTGGCAGGTGGGAATCAGGCTTAGAATAAACGTTTGAAGTGGAGGAGAGGAAGAAAGAGGAGGAGGAGGAGGAGGGCAGCCAGCTGAGGGGAGGGGAGGCTCAAGGCCACAGCAGAGGCGGGGGAGGGGGGAGGCAAGAGACCGGATTGGGGGAGGGGGGTGGAGCTCCTGCCCGTCTCCCACCAGCCCCGCCCCCACTTCTCCATCCACCCCCCCACCCCCCAAGGCAGGGTTCAATTCCAGACTTTCAAGAAGCTGTCCCAGGAGCCGGTGGCTACGGCCATGCCGTCGTCCGTCACGCCAAGGCAGCTGACTCGGTTGTCGTGGCCGGCGAGGACCCCTGCGAAAGAAGAGAGAAATCCCTTTAGCGACGGAAGCCCAAGGGAGCGGGGGGGGGAGGAGAGAGAGAGGGAGAGAGAAAGAGAGAGAGCACGAGAGGAAGAGAGAGGGAGAAAGGGAGAGAGAGAAAAGAGAGAAAGACAGAGAGAGAGAAAGGGGGGAGAAAGAGAGAGAGAGACAGGGAGAGAGAGGAAGAGAGACAGACAGACAGAGAGGAAGAGAGAGGGAGAGAAAGAGAAGAGAAAGGGAGAAAGAGAGAGGGGGGGGAGGGAGAAAGAGAGAGAGAGAAAAAGAGAGAAAGACAGAGGGAGAAAGAGAGAGAGAGAGAAAGAGAGGGAGAAAGAGAGGAAGAGAGAGAGGGGGAGAAAGAGAGAGACAGGGAGAGAGAGTAAGAGACACAGACAGAGAGAGGAAGAGAGAAAGAGAAAAAGAGAAAGAGGGAGAAAGAGAGAGAGAGAGGGAGGGAGGGAGAAAGAGAGAGAGAAAAGAGAGAAAGACAGAGGGAGAAAGAGAGAGAGAAAGAGAGGAAGAGAGAGAGAGAAAGAGAGAGAGAGACAGGGAGAGAGAGGAAGAGACACAGACAGAGAGAGAGGAAGAGAGAGGGAGAGAAAGAGAGAGAAAAAGAGAAAGAGGGAGAAAGAGAGAGAGAGAAAAAGAGAGAAAGACAGAGGGAGAAAGAGAGAGAGAGAGAAAGAGAGGGAGAAAGAGAGGAAGAGAGAGAGAGAAAAGAGAGAAAGACAGAGGGAGAAAGAGAGAGAGGGAGAAAGAGAGGGAGAAAGAGGAAGAGAGAGAGAGAGAAAAGAGAAAGACAGAGGGAGAAAGAGAGAGAGAAAGAGAGGAAGAGAGAGAGAGAAAGAGAGAGAGAGAGACAGGGAGAGAGAGGAAGAGACACAGACAGAGAGAGAGGAAGAGAGAGGGAGAGAAAGAGAGAGGGGGAGAAAGAGAGAGGGAGAAAGAGAAAAGAGAGAAAGACAGGGAGAAAGAGAGAGAGAAAGAGAGGAAGAGAGAGAGAGAGAGAAAGAGAGAGAGAAAGAGAGAGGGAGACAAAGAGAGAAAAAGAGAAAGAGGGAGAAAGAGAGAGAGAGAAAAAAGAGAGAAAGACAGAGGGAGAAAAGAGAGAGAGAGAAAGGGAGAAAGAGAGGAAGAGAGAGAGGGGGAGAAAGAGAGAGAAAGAGAGAGAGAGAGACAGGGAGAGAGGAAGAGAGAGGGAGAGAAAGAGAGAGAGAGGGAGAAAGAGACAGGGAGAAAGAGAGAAAAAGAGAGAAAGACAGGGAGAAAGAGAGAGAGAGAGAAAGAGAGAGAGAAAGAGAGAGGGAGACAAAGAGAGAAAAAGAGAAAGAGGGAGAAAGAGAGACATACAGAGAGAGAGGAAGAGAGAAGAAGAACAGTGGAGGAAATTCAAGTCCACAGCAAGGTCATCACAAACTGTAACTTAAAAGTCCAAACAAACCACGCGGGCGGCGATGAACTGGACAGGGCGGGAGAAGGAATTTCAGGCTTGTAAGGCCAGCAAACACACACACACACACACACACACACACCTGTTGGGAAGACGGCAGGAACCCAGGTAAGCCTCGACAAACAAAGATAACTTAACGGTTTGCTGCCAACGACTTGCGGTGAGCAACTTCCCTTTTTAAAAACCCTCTCTTTAAAATGAAGGGAATCAGGACCCTTTCCTCCCCCATAAGCCAGCCCACCCCCGTTGCTCCCTTCTCCGTTCCTCCCTGCGTGCCCTAGGATGAACAGGGAGTCGGCCTGGCTCTTCCTCTGAATTCCCTTCTCCTTTGTTCTACCTCTCCCTTGCTCTGCCCAGACAAGACTTTTTGCCCTTCCCCAGTTTCTCCCACAATCAACGGAGCTTGGCCTCCTCCCCCGATTCCCACTTAGAGGGTGCGTTGCAAGGTCTGGACCACGCTGGTGCAGTACACAGGTTGGCCTCTTGAGGGTGTCGCAAGGTCTGGACGACGACGCTGCAGTACACAGGTTGGCCTCTTGAGTGCGTCGCAAGGTCTGGACGCCGCCGCTGCAGTACACAGGTTGGCCTCTTGGGTGCGTCGCAAGGTCTGGACGACGCAGTACACAGGTTGGCCTCTTGGGTGCGTCGCAAAGTCTGGACGACGCTGCAGTACACAGGTGGGCCTCTTGGGTGCGTCGCAAAGTCTGGACGCACGCCGCTGCAGTACACAGGTTGGCCTCTTGAGTGCGTCGCAAGGTCTGGACGACGACGCTGCCGTACACAGGTTGACCTCTTGAGGGCGTCGCAAGGTCTGGACGCCGCCGCTGCAGTACACAGGTTGGCCTCTGGAGTGCGTCGCAAGGTCTGGACGCTGCTGCAGTACACAGGTTGGCCTCTTGGGTGCGTCGCAAGGTCTGGACGCTGCTGCTGGCGTACACAGGTTGGCCTCTGGAGTGCGTCGCAAGGTCTGGACGACGCCGCTGCAGTACACAGGTTGGCCTCTTGGGTGCGTCGCAAGGTCTGGACGCCGCCACTGCAGTACACAGGTTGGCCTCTGGAGTGCGTCGCAAGGTCTGGACGACGCCGCTGCAGCACACAGGTTGGCCTCTTGGGTGCGTCGCAAGGTCTGGACGACGCTGCAGTACACAGGTTGGCCTCTTGAGGGCGTCGCAAGGTCTGGACGCTGCTGCAGTACACAGGTTGGCCTCTTGAGGGCGTCGCAAGGTCTGGACGCCGCCGCTGCAGTACACAGGTTGGCCTCTTGGGTGCGTCGCAAGCGGGGGTAGCTGAATTTAGGACACTCCGATGAAATTCGCGACTTGACCCGGGCGCTGCGCTGCAAGGGCTTCCTGAATGTAGGAATCTCCTTTGAAATTCACTACTCGACCACAAGGGGGTGCTGCGAGCGGGCAGCTGAGTTTAGGGAAACTCCCGTGAAAGTCACCACTTGACCACGAGGTGGCGCCGCAAGCGGGTAGCTGGATTTAGGAAATTCCCGTCAAATTCGACTCCGACAGGGGCATGACATCCTCCCCCGACGGGCCCAGACGGACACCCCCGCCCTCCCCGCTGCACACAAAAAACGGGAAGTGACGAAACGGGCCTATTTTTTTTTCAGGAAAGGACGAAACGGGCCTAATTCTTCGGCCTGCATAAGCCTGCGGGGGCCGCTTTCGGTAGAGGAAAAAAGGACGGCGCGCGAGGAGGGTGGGGAATCGGACTTCCGACCGGCTCCAGAATTGAACGCGGTTGGGCTTCCGGTGAAGTGACCTGTCACGTCCCTGTGGGAATCGGATTCAGAGCGGGAGGCCGAGTAGCGGGGAGTGCGGCTCCGTTGGGTGCGGAGGAAACCGGGGAAGAGCAAAGAACCGGCGGGGCAGAGGAGGAGGTACAACAAGGGAGAAGGTACAACAGAGGTACAACAAGGGAGAAGGAATTCGGCCCATCCTAAAGGCACGCAGGGAGGAATGGAGAAGGGAGCAAGGGGGTTGACTGGCTTACGGGGAGAGGAAAGGGCCCTGATTCCCTTCCTGAGCTGCAACCTGGGAACAGAGCGTAGAAAAGAGGGAAGCGGCGCGCAAGCAAGTCGTCGAAAGCAAATTGTGAGTTACCGGTTATCGGCGAAGCTTATTTTGTGCTCCCGGCATCTTCCCAACTGTGTTTGCTTTCAAGCCTGGTTTGTTTGGACTTTTTAAGTTACCGTTTGTGTTGACCTTGTTTTGGACTGAATTTTCTTACAGTCAAAGGTTGTTCCTGGGAAGACTTTTTGGGTTTTTTTCATTTGAGGGGGTGTGTGCTCCTGCCGGCCACTCACCTGCCCGGTCGCCCTTCATGGAGTCCCAAATGTTGCAGTTGAAGTCGTCGTAGCCGGCCAAGAGGAGGCGGCCGCTGCGGGAGAAGGCGACCGAGGTGATGCCGCAAATGATGTTGTCGTGCGAGTAGAGCATCAGCTCCTGGTCGGCGCGCAGGTCGAAGAGGCGGCAGGTGGCGTCGTCGGAACCCGTGGTGAAGGCGTTCCGTTGGGGAAGAACTGGGGGAGGGAGGGAGGGAGGGAGGGAGGGAGGAGACAACTACTAAGAGTTTTTCGGGGAGTTGGAAGATCCTACACCCCCCCCCACCTCAAAATGGCCGTCGCGGAGCAATTGAGATCGAACGGGGGAATGAATGAGCCAGGACTCGTTTAAGTAAAGAGCTGAGGACAAAGTTTAAGGACTTTCATTCTGATTTTTAAGGAACAAAAGGTCCAGGGGAAGCAGGAGAGCAGCCTTCCAATATTTGAGGGGAGAAGGGGGTTGGACTAGATGACCTACAAGGTCCCTTCCAACTCATAATCTGATTTTAAGGAACAAAAGGACCGGGGGAGACAGGAGAGCAGCCTTCCAGTATTTGAGGGCAGGGAGGGTTGGACTAGATGACCTACAAGGTCCCTTCCAACTCATAATCTGATTTTAAGGAACAAAAGGACCAGGGGAGGCAGGAGAGCAGCCTTCCAGTATTTGAGGGCAGGGAGGGTTGGACTAGATGACCTACAGGTCCCTTCCAACTCATAATCTGATTTTAAGGAACAAAAGGACCGGGGGAGACAGGAGAGCAGCCTTCCAGTATTTGAGGGCAGGGAGGGTTGGACTAGATGACCTACAGGTCCCTTCCAACTCATAATCTGATTTTAAGGAACAAAAGGACCGGGGAGACAGGAGAGCAGCCTTCCAATATTTGAGGGCGGGGGTTGGACTAGATGACCTACAAGGTCCCTTCCAACTCATCATCTGATTTGAAGGAACAAAGGACCAGGGGAGGCAGGAGAGCCGCCTTCCAGTATTTGAGGGCAGAAGGGGGTTGGACTAGATGACCTCCAAGGTCCCTTCCAACTCTGTGAATCTAACTTTCATCTGATTTTAAGGAACAAAAAGACCATTTGAGGGCAGAGGGGGGTTGGACTAGATGACCTACAAGGAAGGCTGCTCTCCTGTCTCCCCTGGTCCTTTTGTTCGTTAAAATCAGATGAACAGAGTTGGAAGGGACCTTGGAGGTCATCTAGTCCAACCCCACCCGCCCTCAAATATTGGAAGGCTGCTCTCCTGTCTCCCTGGTCCTTTGGTTCCTTAAAATCAGATGAAAGTCAGATGAACGGAGTTGGAAGGGACCTTGGAGGTCATCTAGTCCAACCCCTCTGCCCTCAAATACTGGAAGGCTGCTCTCCTGTCTCCCTGGTCCTTTTGTTCCTTAAAATCAGATTAACAGAGTTGGAAGGGACCTTGGAGGTCATCTAGTCCAACCCCTGCCCTCAAATACTGGAAGGCTGCTCTCCTGTCTCCCTGGTCCTTTGTTCCTTAAAATCAGATTAACAGAGTTGGAAGGGACCTTGTAGGTCATCTAGTCCAACCCCACCCGCCCTCAAATATTGGAAGGCTGCTCTCCTGTCTCCCTGGTCCTTTTGTTCCTTAAAATCAGATTAACAGAGTTGGAAGGACCTTGTAGGTCATCTAGTCCAACCCCACCCGCCCTCAAATATTGGAAGGCTGCTCTCCTGCCTCCCTGGTCCTTTTGTTCCTTAAAATCAGATTATGAGTTGGAAGGGACCTTGTAGGTCATCTAGTCCAACCCCCACCCGCCCTCAAATACTGGAAGGCTGCTCTCCTGTCTCCCCTGGTCCTTTTGTTCCTTCAAATCAGATTAAAGTCAGATTAACAGAGAGACGTCTCCGTGGTCAGGTGGCCAGGAGGACTAAAACACCGAAGGGTGCGCACGCAACGCCGCTCCCTTCCCGCCAAAGGTGGTGCCTATTTCCCGACTTGCATCTTTACACGCCTTTTTTGAGCCTTGGCGGGAGCTGGGACCGGCGAACGGCAGCTCGCGCCGTCACGCGGCGCCGGGGATTCGAACCGCCGAACTGCCGACCTTCCCGATCGATAAGCGCGGCGTCTTAGAAGCCGCCGAGCCACCGCGGTGTCCCCATAGGCGTGGCCTTTACTACGGCTTTCTGGAGGGGTAGGAGTCCCCTCCCTTGATCTGGATTGTAACCCCCTTGTTAATCCAAGTAGTAGTGGCTACCACCGTACGCGACTAGCTCCTATGTAGCTGGTTCTCCACTAACCCTCTGACAATTACTACTAGTAAGCCTCTTTGCAGGATGAATCCCTTGATCTGGATTGTAACCCCCTTGTTAATCCAAGTAGTAGTGGCTGCCACCGCACGCTACTCGCTCCTATGTAGGTGGTTGTCCACTAACCCTCTGACAATTACTACTAGTAAGCCTCTTTGCAGGATATCTCCCTTGATCTGGATTGTAACCCCCTTGTTAATGCAAGTAGTAGTGGCTGCCATCGCACGCGACTAGCTCCTATGTAGGTGGTTGTCCACTAAGCCTCCGAGATCCCTCTGACAATTACTACTAGTAAGCCTCTTTGCAGGATATCTCCCTTGATCTGGATTGTAACCCCCTTGTTAATGCAAGTAGTAGTGGCTGCCACCGCACGCGACTAGCTCCTATGTAGCTGGTTCTCTACTAACCCTCTGACAATTACTACTAGTAAGCCTCTTTGCAGGATGAATCCCTTGATCTGGATTGTAACCCCCTTGTTAATCCAAGTAGTAGTGGCTGCCACCTCACGCTACTAGCTCCTATGTAGCTGGTTGTCCACTAACCCTCTGACAATTACTACTAGTAAGCCTCTTTGCAGGATGAATCCCTTGATCTGGATTGTAACCCCTTTGTTAATCCAAGTAGTAGTGGCTGCCACCGCACGCGACTCGCTCCTAGGTAGCTGGTTGTCCACTAAGACTCCGAGATCCCTCTGACAATTACTACTAGTAAGCCTCTTTGCAGGATGCATCCCTTGATCTGGATTGTAACCCCCTTGTTAATCCAAGTAGTAGTGGCTGCCACCGCACGCTACTAGCTCCTATGTAGCTGGTTGTCCACTAACCCTCTGACAATTACTACTAGTAAACCTCTTTGCAGGATGAATCCCTTGATCTGGATTGTAACCCCCTTGTTAATCCAAGTAGTAGTGGCTGCCACCGCACGCTACTAGCTCCTATGTAGCTGGTTGTCCACTAACTCTCTGACAATGACTACTAGTAAGCCTCTTTTCAGGATATCTCTCTTGATCTGGATTGTAACCCCCTTGTTAATGCAAGTAGTAGTGGCTGCCACCGCACGCGACTAGCTCCTATGTAGCTGGTTGTCCACTAACCCTCTGACAATTACTACTAGTAAGCCTCTTTGCAGGATATCTCCCTTGATCTGGATTGTAACCCCCTTGTTAATGCAAGTAGTAGTGGCTGCCACCGCACGCGACTAGCTCCTAGGTAGCTGGTTGTCCACTAAGACTCCGAGATCCCTCTGACAATTACTGCTAGTAAGCCTCTTTGCAGGATGCATCCCTTGATCTGGATTGTAACCCCCTTGTTAATGCAAGTAGTAGTGGCTGCCACCGCACGCAACTTGCTCCTATGTAGCTGGTTGTCCACTAAGACTCCGAGATCCCTCGGACAACGACCGCTAGTAAGTCTACAGCTGTGTAATTTGGGTTTTTTTCTTCCCTTGAACCTTCCTCTACGTTGAACTACGCTTTGTTAGAGAGGGTTCGAGACCCCCTGGATCTCAAACATGGTCTTCGGAGTCCGGGTTTCCTACACAAACCCTCCTCCCCGTTCTCCCTCCCTCCCTCCCTCCACACCCCCGCCGGCTCCAACGCCGCACTCACGCAGACCGCGTTGATGTCGGATTCGTGTCCGGTGAAGGTCTGACGGCTCATGCTGTCCCGCACGTCCCACAGCTTGACCGACGCGTCGCAGGCGCCCGAGACGAAGCAACGCATGTCCGGAGCGAGCGAGAGGGACATGACGTCCCCGCTGTGGCCCGTGAAGCTGGTGGTTTGCTGGCCCGTCTCGATGTCCCACAGGGCACTGGCTGAGGGGAGGGGAGAGAAAGGAAAGGGCGGGGGTCAAGTCAAGGCAGGTAGGTACCCCCGACCCCCCCAAAAAAATACCCCCAGCTTTCCAACCACCAGGTTTGACCACACCCGGGCGTGGCCAAACCTCCAGGTGTGACCACAACCGGCGGCGTGGCCAAACCTCAGGTGTGACCACAACCGGGGCGTGGCGAAACCTCCAGGTGTGACCACAACCCAGGGCGTGCGAAACCTCCAGGTGTGACCACAACCCGGGGTGTGGCCAAACCTCCAGGTGTGACCACACCCGGGGCGGGCGTCCCCGTCCTCCCCCAAAAAATCCCCAAGAAACGATGCTGGCTTGGAGGAACCGTTTTTGAATATTGGTATCAATTTGTTACGATTGGGTCCATTTTACAGGACGGGAATCGGGACTTGGGCGGCATCCCGTAAAGAAAATGGCCGCTCATCCCGCCATCAAACTTAGCCCCCAAAAAATAAAAAAATAAAAAAATGACACACGTCAAATGATCCCGGGACTCTTAACAACCGAGAGCTGAAATAATATTGGATTGCAAATGGTTTAAACAGAGGCTAGGATTGTATTGGCTAAGAATTAGGCGGGGGAAATGAGAAAATACCAATGCAGGATTATTTTTTATTATTATTATTATTATTATTATTATTATTATTATTATTATTATTATTATTATTATTATCATTATCATTATCATCATTATCATTATTATTATTATCATCATTATTTATTACTATTATTTTTATTACTATTATTAATTATTATTATTGATTATTATTTTTATTACTATTATTATCATTATTATTAATTATTATTTTTATTATTTTTATTATTTTTATTATTTTTATTATTTTTATTAATTATTATTTATTATTATCATTATTATCATTATTATTTATTACTATTATTATTTTTATTACTATTATTAATTATTATTAATTATTATTTTTATTACTATTATTAATCATTATTAATTATTATTTTTATTACTATTATTAATTATTATTTTTATTACTATTATTATCATTATTATTAATTATTACTATTATTATTATTTATTATTATTATTATTTTTATTACTATTATTAATTATTAATTATTATTTTTATTACTATTATTATTAATTATTATTATTATTATTATTATTATTATTATTATTATTATTATTATTATTATTTATTAATTATTATTAATTATTATTTTTATTACTATTATTAATTATTATTTTTATTACTATTATTTTTATTACTATTAATTATTATTTTTTATTTATTATTATTATTAATAATAATTATTATCATTATCATTATCATTATTTATTATTTTTATTACTATTATTGATTATTATTATTATTATCATTTTTATTTTTATTTTTATTATTATTAATTTTTATTATTATTATTATTGTTTTTATTATTATTATTATTATTATTATTATTATTATTATTATTATTATTATTGATCATAATCATTTATGTATTATAAAAATTATGGGCCGTGCTGAAATGAGTCAGCGGACATTGGAAATGAAGAGAGCAAGAAGAAGAAAAAAACAATTTGATAGGATCTGGGATTGGTTTGATCCACGGTTGGACCAAAAAGACACAATCAAAGGACAAAAAGACGAGATAATTTGGCGACAGAAATGGAATCGATGGATCTAAAAGCTAATATTTAAGACATTATCGAACCGCCGGTCTGAAAAGTAGAACATAAAAATTGAAGAGAGAAAACTGGGAATATCTCGTAGAAAGTGAGGGAAGGAATAGCTTAGTCACGGATGAGTAACAACTATATATATAAAAATATATCATATATAATTTTATATATATATATATATATATATATTATAAATATATGAGCATATCTTAGTTTGACAATGTGGAAAACGGATAGAAAACGGCGGGTTAATGACTGCAAAAGATTTGTAACCCACTGACACACTGTATGCATATAAAATGAAAGAGGGTTTTATGTTTTTATGTTTTGTGCGTGTAATGTTTGCTTTAAAACAATAAAAAACTTTTTTTAATTAGCCAAAATGTACCCCGAAATCATCCCCTAAAAAGCTGGGAATGCAACCAAGGAATGCGAACGGTACCACCAGGTATGGTGGCAATGTGAAAAACTCCCAAATCGATCGGCTGAGAATTAGAAACGGGTTAAAAGACGGGGGTTGTAAAATTAAAATTAAAATAACAGCGGAGACCTTTTCTATTTTTTTTCTATGGGGAATCCATGTTGGAAAATATCATAATATACCTAATAAGTTCGTGCCCAAAGTTGGAAAGGCAACGAACGATACGCCAGAAGAGATGGAAAGAAATAGAAAAAATTGGGTCGGGCGCTGAAACGGAACTCAAGAATGAAAAGTTGAAGACTGAATCTGATTATTATATAAATCTGGGAGAAGATTTACCACTGGTTTATTAAAAAAAGAAAAAGAAAAAGGAGTAATTGTAACAAAGACGATTAATATTTATGTACCGATGTAAATTTGTAATTTTTGGTTATGTATGCATCGCGTTCGTTGTTTTTCATGTTGTTTTTTTCTGTTTATTGTTTAATAATAAATTTTGACTGATACTTCCGCTGATAACATATAATATATCTTGTATAAACTCTCTGTGCATTATACTTATATTCAATATGTTCATAAACATTCTGTACAGTTGTATATATTCCTTCCATAGACATATATTCTGTATATTCATAGATATTCTGTACATCCATATATATTTTGTATATCTGTATATCTATCTATATCTACCTACCTACCTACCTACCTATCTCTATCTATCTATCTATAATATACATACATATCTATATATCTATATCTATATCTATATCTATATACATATACATATACATATACATATATATATATACACACACACACACACACACACACACACACACACACACACACATATATATTTATATATATGTATGGTATTCAGCTTTGTTTGGGTATTTTCCCACGTCATTATAGTTGTACTTTTAAATATATATATATATGTAAATATATGTATGTAAATATATTTATATCTGTAGATAGATAGATAGATAGATAGATAGATAGATAGAGATAGAGATAAAGATAAAGATATAGATATAGATATAGATATATAGATATAGATATGTATGGTATTCAGCTTTGTTTGGGTATTTTCCCACGTCATTATAGTTGTGCTTTTAAATA
>NC_142025.1:122720583-122723083 GCF_049901735.1 Notechis scutatus
CATCTGGGAGCAGGGGGTTGGACTAGATGACCTCCAAGGTCCCTTCCAACTCTGTTCATCTCCTCTCATCTGGGAGCAGGGGGTTGGACTAGATGACCTCCAAGGTCCCTTCCAACTCTGTTCATCTCCTCTCATCTGGGAGCAGGGGGTTGGCCTAGATGACCTCCAAGGTCCCTCCCAACTCTGTCCATCTCATCTGGGAGCAGGGGGTTGGACTAGATGACCTCCAAGGTCCCTCCCAACTCTGTCCATCTCATCTGGGAGCAGGGGGTTGGCCTAGATGACCTCCAAGGTCCCTCCCAACTCTGTCCATCTCATCTGGGAGCGGGGGGGTTGGACTAGATGACCTCCAAGGTCCCTTCCAACTCTGTTCATCTCATCTGGGAGCAGGGGGTTGGGCTAGATGACCTCCAAGGTCCCTTCCAACTCTGTTCATCTCATCTGGGAGCAGGGGGGTTGGGCTAGATGACCACCAAGGTCCCTCCCAACTCTGTTCAATCTCACCTCATCCATTCTTGCTTGAGAAGGGGGGTTGGCCTAGATGACCACCAAGGTCCCTTCCCAAGTCTGCTCATCTCATCTACCGCGCCGAATCTGGCAGGCCAGAGGCCTTGATCCTTTAGGTGGGGGGCGAGATGGGGACCCCCGCCCTTCCCTCTTGGGGGAAGGGGGAGGGAGGGAGGGGCTTAAACCTCACCTGGAGTCCGTCCCCCAATGCATGGCGTAGATTTTGGCCAGGTGACCCCGCAGCGTCCGCCTCTGGTTCGCATCTGGATCCGGCCCACCGGATCGAGGCCGGCGGTGATCTTGAGTTGGCCGGGGGGAAGGGAGGGAGGCAGGGAAAGAGAGAGAGAAAGGGGGGAGGTCAGCGGTGTGCGTGGGGGGAGAGGAGCCCGAGGGGAGGCACCTTAAAGGCCATCTCCACCACCCCACCACCCCAACCCCGCTCTGCCATTGAGTCTACTTGCCTCACCTGGGTCAGCGTGGAATCGCCGCATGCTTTCCGGGCGTCCTGCAGGAGGAGGAAGAGGAGGAAGAAGAAGATTATTATTTATATTTATCATAATTATAACAATTATATTTATACTTATATTTATATTTATTTACAACATTTATGTTTATATTTATATTTATATTTCTTATAAATTATATTTACATTGATTATATTTATAATACTTACAATGTTTATCATATTTATGTTTAGAATATTTATATTATTTCTATTTATCATAATTATCATAATTATATTTATAATACTTATATTTATTTATATTTCTTATATATTATATTACATTTATAATAATTATATTTCTATTCATAATAAACATTTATATCTATAATACTTATATTTATTTATATTTCTTATATATTTAGATTTATTATATTTATAATAATCATAATTATATTTATATTTATTTATATTTCTTATTCTTAGATTTATTATATCTACAATTATATATTTATATTTATAATAACTATTTATATGTATAACGCTTATACTTATTTATATTTCTTATATATTATATTTATATTTATTATATTGATTATATTGATTATATTTATATTTATTTACAATATTTATAATATTTATATTTATTATATTTATATTTATAATATATTTATATTATATTTATAACACTTATATTTATTTATATTTCATATATATTGTATTTATAATAATTATATGTATATTTCTTTACATATTTATATTTATAATGATCATATATTCATATTTATTATATTGATTATATTTATAACACTTACATGTTTTTATATTTCTTATATATTATGTTTATATTTATTATATTTATAATAATTATATGTATATTTATTTACAATATTTATATTTATAATTATAATATATTCATATTTATTATATTTGTAACACTTATATTTATTTATAATAATTATAATCATACAGTATTTATATTTGTAATAATTATATTTATATTTATAATAATTATATTTATTGATATATTACATTTATTTATATATTATATTCATATTTATAATTATAATACTTATATTTATAACACTTATATTCATGGTGATAATATTTATTTACAATATTTATATTTATGGTTATTTATAATAATTAGGCTTATAACATTTATAATAATTATAATGGTTATATTTGTAATAATTATGATTATAATAATTATATTTATTGATATATTACATTTATTTATATATTATATTCATATTTATAATTATACTACTTATATTTATAACACTTATATTCACGGTGATAATATTTATTTACAATATTTATATTTATGGTTATTTACAATAATTAGGCTTATAACATTTATAATAAATGATAATGGTTATATTTATAATAATTATGATTATATTGATAATATAATATGGATAACATTGATAATGTCCTTGATAATATTTCTACTATTGATAAGAATATGGATCCTCGTGATCCCTCTCTCCCGCCAGTCCCTGGCTTTCCGTTGGCATCCCCCAGCACCGAACACCGTAGCCCTGGGAT